>NW_026555577.1:0-59113 GCF_029017545.1 Prosopis cineraria | reverse complement strand
AAAAAGATTCTCTCAATTTTTTTTTTTTGGTGCGGGAGTAAAAAACTATAAAAGATCATAAAGTTATGAAAATCAGAATAGAAATCTCCCTACAATAGGGATCAATTTGTTGAATTTCAATGATGGAAGCAGTGGCCTCAATAGCAGCTGGCAAACATCCTCGACTCTCCCATGCGATATCTGAAAGCAAATTAGTCTTTCATCAGCATATATCCTTCTGTATCATATTGAAAAGGCTTGCAAATAATCAGCATCAAATCTTACTCTTTTTAGAGCAAAAGCAATGGAATCTGGGGAGTCTGAGAGAAAGAGAATCTTTAACCAAAACCCATTCATCCCAGTTCAACCAAGGCACCAATTTGAGTGCATATGACGAACTTTGTTGCTCGCATATTTCGTTCAAGTCTAAAAATGACTCCATCAAAGGCTTGATCAAAAATCCTCAAGGAGCAAGCTTCAAACCACCGGGAGGAGAGTATGAATTTAAAATACCAAAATTGAAGCAGAAAACTGAATATCAGGTGCCGCGAGGGAGGGAGTGAGGTAAATGTATAACGCGAGCGCCGGTGCAAATGACCACCGTCACTGAGCGACGAGATTGAGAGGAGGTGGGAGCAGCGGCGTGAGGTTAAGCGTTGAGTGTGAGGTCGTCGACAGTGGGGCGGGCGGGGGGCGCGGGCGGCGGCGGCCGCCAGCGCGTCGTAAGTCGTAACTAGTAAGATTGTGGGTGAGCTTTATAAAAAAAAACCCAAATTAAATCATATAATATTATTATAATAATTAAACATGAGTACAAATAAAAATTATTCACTCCATTTAAAAATATAAAATATTTTTAATAAAATCTTACCTCACTATAAAATAATTATTTATTTTTAAATTAATTTTATTTTTTATATTTATCTCTATTTAATACTCTATAATAAATATAAAGTTTTTATCAGGGGCATTTAAAAAAAAATAATGATTACACCTTGAAAAATTAAAAATATTTTATATTTGTTAATAGAAGAAATCTATGATAAACTTATAACCGGAACTTGATCTATCATAAGAGTTTATCTTCTATCTTATATTAATAAATTAATAAATTATATTAAAAATATGATCACATTATCGACATATCATATATATGTATAATAAATTAAATAATCAATATATAATTATTTTGTTATTTTAAACATATAAATAAATGTCTAAATGTAGTTTTTCTTGGGCAAAATAATGTTGATCAGTTAAGTGATATTTCCTTCATTTAAAAATATAAGGTATTTTTAATCGAATTTCACCCCTTAATAAAGTAATTACCTATTTTCTAACTAACCCTATTTTTTTATATTTACCTATATGAAACATCCTACAATAAATATAAAGTCATTAATTAATAGGGACACTTTTAAAAGAAATAATGATTACACTTCAAAAGATTAAAAATAACTTATATTTTTTAATATTCAACTCCTTAAAAAATATTTTATATTTTTTAACTAGAGTACTTCCTAGTCTTATATGTAAGTTGTCTTTTAAAAAATTTTTGCAGTCCTAAATATAATTAAGCTACTTTGCATGAGTTTATATGCCATTAATTATTTTATTTTAAATATGCCTTTCATTTTAATTTTCAAATAAATAATTTTTAAAAAAATTATGGTAAAAATTTTAATAACGTAGCTATTTTTTCTTTATTTATATAAATTTGTTGTAAATAATTTATTAAAATAAATTTAATATTTTATTATTTGTTTAATAGAACATAATATATGCATGCACGCTGGTAGACCAGCCTTACAAAAATAGGTCTAGCCCATCTAAGCCGACCTTTTCAGTTTTACATGCTTGCAATAAATCGTTTGGATCAAGGCTATTTGCTATGTTCATTCAAGAAATTCCCAATTACTTCTCCACCTAAATGGTTTATCTGGATTTGCAAACTTAGAAATTGAGGACAAGCATCTGTTTCTGTTATAATGCGCGAAGAATTTCAAATCTTTCACAAAAATGAAATGGGATAAAGAATGCACTTTCAAATCCGAATCTCTTTTGGCATGCTTGTCTTCGAACTGCCTTGCATTGGATTTATCGATGTTTGGTGCCTTCCTTGCAACAACACACGAGTCTCTTTGTAGTTTTCTATCACAAGCTTCCTCTTCCCGTCCTTGCTGAAGGATGCTCTGATGAATGGACATTTTGTAGAAGACTTCCACAAGCTTCTCCTTTTCTTTTGTCCCATTTCATTCATTGTTGGGGATTGCATTGATGACTTTTTTTTCTGGGTACTTTTCCATGTGGTTCCGGGGAAAGCGGTTATTGACCGTTTTCTTTTGTTATGTTTTTTATAATGTAAATTTGTTTTTAATTAAAAGGGAGAATTACAACCAACGCTCTCTCAAGAAAATTAATTACGTACAAAAACCAGTAACATATTCCATTTGAAAAAAAATAAATTATGTTTCACATTTTAACAATAATTCATTTCGCATTGGTCTTTGTTCATGATTAATTCTCTTGGGAGGGGGCTGGTTGTAATTCTTCCTAATTAAAAAAAAAATTCCCAAATTCATTTCAAAAAATGTTATAACTTAATTATCAATGAAGTTGTCTGGTAGCAATGGTCATCATCTTTTTTGACCAACAATGGTCATCCTCTTCATTCGAGGATATTGTTTTTAGAAGTTATTACATCACATAAGTTTTTGGGACAACTCTGAGGATTAAGTGAATCATTCATTAAAAAAAAAAAACAAATGATGACATAACAGTATAAAAATTAGGAGGAAAAAACAGAACTTAGGACGGGAGAGAGAGAGAACCTAAAAGCTCAAGAGCAGTGTGAGTTTGGACTTTTTGCATGCACGTCTTATGTGGGCTATCTACGCAGAAGAATGCTAGTCATCATTTAAACACCATTTAAAATCTATTTAGCCAATTAATCACCATTAAGCAGAACAATTTCTGAACGTTGGAGCATTAATTTGTATTAAAAAAATTCTTTTGAGGCATTTAAACCTCCAACATTTCAAAACCCCTTTGGTAAGCTATTTTAAATAAATATTTTGAGCGAAAACTACCCAAGGGACAAATCATTGAATTTCAACTGAGTTGGCCAATTTTAAACTACTATTATGTGCGCAAGACCGCTCCTTTTCTCAGTCCATTTACTTTGTTCAATTTCAAAATATGTACTATGTATAATTTTAAAATATGTACTATATATAATATATGTATGTATTATTATTTTTTTTATACATGGAAAGAGTTTGAACCCTTGATCTCTCTCTACATCACCTCTTCCCCTACCCTTGCCACTTGAGATACACACAAATAATTTAGTTGATTTCCTAGTTTTGTGTATTAATTCCTTTGAGATGTAAAGATTAAAAAAAAATAGGATTTGCCTCTTTGATAAGATTTTTTTTTAATACATATAGGCAACGATCAAACCCTCTAACAATATGCTTTAAAAGATCCAGCTACTTCAAACTATACTAAATTTTGTTAGCGCGCATTTGGTTTTTCATTTATCAAAATTTCTTTTGACGCAAAAACTAGTTTAGTGTAAGTTAATTATTATAATAAAATTTATATTTAAATTCATTTTTTTTAAAAAGTCAATTTGATAATTGTTTGGATTATATATGGTTTTCTAGCTTTAATGAAACTAAGACAATTTCATCACCAAAACAATTCCATTGTATAGCATCCACATACAAATCATGGAAAGATTCACCTCTGAATGAAGCTAAAACTTTACATGGCATGTACACATGGGTCCCAAATAAGCTCAGAATCATGACACCATCATTGTTTTTTAACTCTGAATTATTGGGATTGGTTCTTAGCGTATTATCGGAGCCTAATACAGCAGAAGAACCATGATTTCTTGTTTCTCTTTTTCCCCTGCATAATCATAAAAAATTATATCAATATTATACTATGCTAAACAATGTGTATTATATTGGTTACACAAGTAGGGTTAGCAACAGGGCTAAGTTTAACCTAAAATCTATACGAAGCCCCCCCTAAAATTAAGGCCTAAGTCAACTACAATTCCAATAATATATGTATGTAAAACGTGTATATATTTATAAACAGCCTAATCACAGGCTTGAATCTATCCTATTTCTTAAATAAGTCAACCCAAACAAACATAAAACAAAATAGGCTATATAACCTTGATAGGTCACTTGACCTGTTTTGATGATTTTCTTGAACACTAATAACGATTAATTAATGCCTCTACACTTATAGAATTAGACAATTGATGGTAAAGTGAATTTGTGATATAGTTGATTGAGGGCTAAGCTAAGGATTTTGATCATTCATTAGCTTTCATGGCCTAAGAAATATCCCTAGAAATGGGTTGTAGCTTCTAATGTGACTGTGTTCGAGCTGCAAGATAGCAGTTTGTCTCTCTTATCTTAGAAGCTAATGATTTAAAAGAACAAATAAAAATTGGAAAGGCAGGATACTGCAAAACAGCCCCAAGCCCTCAGAAACTTCACTCTTTACAAATGCATGAATCCAATCTGATATGGGAAGATGTAATTGATTCAGATCTGTCAAACTCACTCTCCATCTAGTCCCTATTACTCTATAGCATTCAAAATGTTGTTGATGAATCAATCACCATTTGATGTCTCTGATGTCACTAATACCCAGCAATCTAAAATCTGTTATACACACAATATTTTACCCACACAAATCTCTAATTTTAATGATGCTATCATACTGTTTCATTCGAATTACAATATTCACCTACCAATGGTCTATGAGTTAACAAAGGGGGCATGGATCATCAAAGCAATGGTGAGCAATAACTAACTTATGAAGATCCAAATTATTTGGTATCTTCTTCAGGAATGAAGAAGGATCAAGTTTAAGTACAACGACATCTAGATATTAATTATGTGCACACTTATACACATTCTCTAAACATGCACATCAAGATGATAATAGTGATGCAATTAATGAAAACAACAACAATTAAGAAAAACCAATGAATAAAATAGAAGATAAAGAGAAATAATGGAGTCTCACCATGGGATTAGGAGTAGCAGAAGCAGAGGGCCGTTCTTCTGGTGTACCATGATGATGACGATCATGCTTGTTATGATGATGATGATGATGATTTTTGGGAATGTCGTCATGATGATGATGATGATGATCTTGAAGTTGGCTTTGACGTTTGATATCAGACAAGTCAGTCTTGTGATGTTGTCGATCAGCACGAGCCTTTGTGAACACCACTGTGTACCCTGAACTCACTTCGGCCCCACCATTCTGATCCCACCCCCCAAATTGTGGCACTGACATTCGAGGCCCTTTCCGCTGCATACATCCCCAAAAATTAATATCATATGTTTGTTATTTATCATGCGTCATTGTGTATATGGAAGATGCATGTATATCTTGAGGATAAAAATAGGAAAGAGGAATAGACGAAAACAAGAAGAAGAAAAACCTTTCCATATCCATTTTTATTCTTCACCTATTTGTATAGTTTGCGTTGCACAATATGTAGACTAATAAATATGTCAATCGAGTTGTGGTTTAGTTACATGAAAACTTTTCTATAAGCAGGAAGTTTTAGGTTCATTCTTATTTATAACATCAAGGCTTTAGTGCCTCTCACACTAAATAAACAAAAATAAGCTAACACACAAGCCAAAAGTTGCTTGGTTTGATTTTGCTTATAACTTTAGGTTGTAAATACTTGATGCTCTAGATAAAAGAAAGGTGCCACATATATGATGGGATATACCGTGTCTAAAAGACAAGGTCCACACTCCTATTTCTTATGTTAACTATCAACTATATAAGAATAGCATGTATTTGTATACTAAAAGCTTGATACTTTCATCTTGACATTGTGTATTGGTTGATGCCCCCTTTATATCAACTCTCACCAACCAATACAAAGTCAAGATTCTTAATACATTTCATTAATTTGAGAACATATATCCAATTAATTTGAAGATCCCATTTTGGGACTATTTAATTTTAATCTCAATCGTGGTCTCAATCTTCCAATTTTGTGTACCAAAGTCCAATGTAAATGGGGTCATAATGTTCTATCTGATCAATGTAGGATCATTGAATCTATAAATTGCTCACAATATTATGCCATAAGATGACAATCACATTGTGGCATAGTGTAGCAGCATGAAAAGTGGATAGATACTTGGCTTTATCAACATAATTTTTAGTTTGAAGTTGGAAAATATTGATTAATAGGAAAATTATCTTTTAGTACATGTCAATTGCCAATAAGTTATTTGTCTTATTTTTTTAGATATATGGCTATCCAATTGAGTCAGATTTGAATATTGCCATACCTAATTGTGAGTAAATCCCTCAGAGGTATTTTTTGCATTCACACAAATCGAACTTTAAGACCTCATGCTTAAGCAATCATAATTCATTCAACTAAGAAACATAATCAATAGTTACACCTAATTCTAACTAATATAAAAAAATATATGGAACATAATCAAGTTTAATAAACTAATTTTCACAAGGAATGTCCTCGTGAACAATTTAAACCATTATATTCAAATCAGATATGAACAATTTAAAAAAGATAGACATGTGGTATAAATCAAATCCAAATACAAAAGATCAATTTATTACTCTAACATCAAAAACAATCATTTAATAATTTATATCCCAGAAATGCAAGGCTACTTATTATTACCTCTGTATGTTCCATGCCAAAAAAGAGATAAAAGAGGCCAGCCGAACTAAGAGATTTTGTTCAGCTGGAACTTCTATCTCAGCAAGCATGTAAGATTGAAAGGGGTGAGAATTTGATTATCATGGTGTTATATGATCTTTAAACCCTACAAGGTACTTAATTAATTAATTTTGTGGGGGACTTCTCAACTTGTTCTTTTTCCTCATTATATGTTATCTCTCATCTTGAAGATATATTCTATTTTTAGGGTTTTAGTTATTGTTAGAACAAGAAGAACATGAGTGAAATTAGGGCACAAAATATGCTCAACCACTTATAAATACAACGATATTCTGTTAATAATCGGATTCAAACTCCCTAAAATAGGAATTTTTCAAGTCTTTTTTTAATGAATTGGTTGATTATGAATAATTGGGATTGTTATCACAGGACAAAAGATTAATAAACTTGTCTATGATATTTAAGTATCATCTTTCGAAATGAGAATTATATTATTATGACTCTTCTAATAATCAAACAAATTTTTATTTTTGAATTTTTAGAAGTATTCTTCATCAAAGTTGACACTTCTGATGGAAGGCACCATGTCCATTTCATAGGCATTTGTAAACTAAAAGTTTGATAGAGTTTCATCACAGACCTAGATCCATAGACTCCATGACCTGAAAAAAAAAGGAATATAGAAAAATAACATGAGCGTGCATTTTCAATTTTCGGGACTATTATAACATCACCCCAACTATCGTACCCCTTTTCAGCTTGGTGGAATCATCTGTCACCAAGCCTTTGTACCTCTCTTATCCAAGTGACCATTCACATGACTATTGTTAAATTCTCTCTTTAAACCTAGTGTTTGACAAAAAAAAATATTGCAAGGCGTGTCAGAGATGCAGGGTCTCAAAAGAATGGAAGAATTTGACTTCTAATCAAATGCAAGAAATCCAAGCTCTTTTACCACAATTCTTTGATGAGAGAGGACTCCTCTATTTATAGATAGTCTTGGTTTGATGTCCAAACCTTATGATCATCACTTTCCTTAAATTTAAGAAGCATTCTTTCATCATGATCACTTTTCCAAATTCCATGATTCAAGTATCATGGGTGGAGTGTGAAAATAATGGCCTAAACCCAGTGTTGACTTAATGGATAAGGCTTCATAAATATTCAATTTTAATTATTTTAAGGCTAATTAAATTGAGTTGAGTTTGAGCCTTCAAATTCACAATTGAATATAAACACATACTAAAATCTTATAGGAGGTCAAAACCTTGAATGGAGAGGCTTTTAGCAAAAATAACATGTTCATCGCTTGAAGAATACTTAACCCTCTTATATTGCCAAGAGATATGGGTTAAGCGCTCACAAGGCTTAGACTTTCTAATATCAATATTGCTAATTTTAGTTCTTTTACTTATCTTCTTGTTTAGATCAAGTGACTCAACTCTCCTTTTGCACATGGCGATATTTGGATAATTCACATGAAACCTATCACCTGTCTCCTTGTGCTGTGACTGACTTTGATACATGACAACCTTCTCTGACAAAACCTCTTCAAAATATCAAGTAGCGACTCTAATATAATCATTTATGCATAAAAGACATATCCACTAAAGGAGCTTTTATAAGTAGTACCAACTGACCAAGACCCTACAACAGAAACTAAAACTTGAGGAAGAAAGTTTGAAGTTGTTTTACATTATCTAACAATATGTCATTATATCCAATGCCCATATAAGTAGAACATATTCCTCCTATTTGTTCTAAGACTGGTGACACCCTCATAATTTTACCATCAAGTAGTTGACAACTACATTGACAGAATATAAACTAAATCCAAAGATGAGAACTTGAAAGGTGCAAACCCCAACAATTTAAATTACTTTTATCATCATACCAAATATTTATTTTTTGCAATACTCTCTCCAAAGTGTCCCCCGGTCAGCTTGGGGTAATACTCCAATGGTAAATCATAAACTTAAATCCATACAAGGAAATGTTGAACATGCAAATAAAACAAAACGGTATTTGGCTTCCATAGGGCAATAAAGAATCCATCCAACATACATCACCAATGGAAGAGCATGTAGTCAATGGCTTTACAATTTAGTGGCATGAGAACTTTTTTGTAAACGAGAGGTCGTGAGATATAAAAGCATGTAATTTAAATTATTTTTATATTAAAAAAAGAGTAAAAAAGAATTATGATGTTGTTGGACCACCGAAATCATTCCTTGCAATTTTCAGTAAATTCCAATCAAAGATTGTAATTTTGAGGCATGCAATTCACGACCATCTAATACCTTAGCAAAAACAAAGTATCTCCTGTTCAAAAATAAATCAGGGTAGTAGAACGAGACATTCACAAAACCACAAAAAAAAAAAAAATAAAGAAAAATAGTTCAAACCTTTTTTTTAAATGTAATAACGTTGGCAAGAAAAAAACCCCTTTAATTTTTTTAAAAAAATCTTCTTATGAAACAAAGCAATATCTTGTTATATTTTAATTTTTTATCATTATATCCAATATAAATTTTTTATATATTATTGTCGAATATAAAATTTGAAGCATCAAATTGAAATTAAAATAATAAATAATGATAATAATATTTTATTATTAATATAATGATAAATACACAGTTTAGAATTACTACTGACTATTTACCATTAATATCACCGACCGACATAGCATTAAGGGATATATGAATAATAATTATTAATTAGAATTAGATGCGAGTACTCTCTTCTTTATCTTCTGCTCCGCGCGAACGATCTGAAAGCAGAGCCCCAATTCTCAGCAGCACCGGTCGGCGACAAGCATGGCGACGATCAGCCTCCGCAAGGGTAACACTCGGCTGCCGCCGGAGGTGAACCGCGTTCTCTACGTTCGAAACCTACCCTTCAATATCACCAGCGAGGAGATGTACGATATCTTTGGCAAGTACGGGGCGATTCGGCAGATTCGCATCGGCACCAACAAGGACACACGTGGCACCGCCTTCGTCGTCTACGAGGACATATACGACGCCAAAACCGCCGTCGATCACCTCTCCGGCTTCAACGTCGCCAACCGTTACTTGATTGTGCTTTATTACCAGCAGGCGAAGATGGGCAAGAAGTTCGATCAGAAGAAGAAGGAGGAAGAGATTGCTAGGATGCAAGAGAAGTATGGGGTCTCCACCAAAGATAAGTAGGCTAATATAATAAATCCCATATAAGAATTTCTAGGGTTTCTTTTGTGTATCTGTAGTTTGGGGATTTGTGAATTATCAGCCGGAGGGAGTTCTAATTGTTCTATTGGAGGGTGTATTATGCGTCCTATGATATGCCCATTGCGGCGATTAATATAACTATGCTTTTACTTTTATTTTGCAGTGTTTAGATGGTATCTTTGCGCTGTGCTGTAACATTTGTACATGGTTGCATACTAAAGATGTTTTAAACTCGTAAAGGTTTAAGTAGCATGATTTTTGAAGTATTTTGAAACCTTGTAGCCAAGAACGTAAACCTAATAACAACAACATCCATGTCGTGCTTCTTGTTCTTGCTAATATCAGGGACCCTTTACTTGATGAAGTTAGATCCCCCAAGAATCTTTATTGGATGGTTTCTAAAAGTTTAATCTTTTGTTTTCCATACTTCGAGGTAGTCGCATTGCACATAGATAAATTGTTCAAACTTAGAACATGATTCCTTCATTCTAATTCAAACTTCAGTTCCTTTTTCGCTAGCTTTCCTGCTCTACTGGTTTCTCCTTTATGAGCGTGAAGATAGACACCGTTATGGTCGCCAGCTTTCGTGTTGTCAGTTGGATTGGACTGAGATAAGACTTAACAGTCTGCCCTCTAAGGGCGTAGGTTATGTGTTTTAATTTGCATGCTACTCATTTTCTTGCAATTGAAAATACAAATTCCGTACTCTGGATCAGTTGCATGATTACAACTGCATTGATACACGGGTTTTCCTAGAAATTCTTCTTATCATATTTTTCAGTATAGCTGCTAGATGCTTCTAAATGTTGGAATCATTTACCAGATGTCTACAATATCTCCAACAATAAGATGCCTTTCTTCTCATGCATGATCTGTTTAGTAGATTTTGCTGCGAAAGAATTTTTTAAGTTGTTCACTTGTTTGGAGAAGTAGTTGATTTGGTTAAGTTTGCCCCACCAAAATTGAACATGTAAATGGCCATGATTTGGTTTGTGTGTTTTCCATCACAAGGGCAGAAAGGTAGCCAGAATGAACTGAAATTTTTGTTTGTTGGAGGAAAGGATCACTTTAATAATACCCAAGAAACTAAGTAAGGGGAAATATAAAACAATAGAAGAATGGTATCCCTGTACAATGGTGCCATCCCAGTAAGATACAAAACAACAACAACAATAAGCCTTTATCCCACTAGGTGGGGTCGGCTACATGGATTGCAAGATGCCATTGTGCTCTATCATTTATTAAGCTTTTAGAAATATTATTAATTAAGAGATCACGTTCAACAACTTCCAAGAGTGTTCTCTTAGGCCTTCCTCTACCTCTCTTAATCGGACTCAAAGTTATATGTTCCACTCTTCTCACTGGTGCCTCCCTTGGTCTTCTTTGTACATGCCCAAACCATCTCAACCGATTTTCTACCATTTTTTCCTCAATAGGTGCCACCCTCACTTTTTCACGTATGTGCTCATTTCGAATTTTATCTTTACGTGTATGTCCGCACATTCATCGTTACATTCTCATCTCTGCTACTCCAACTTTATGCTCTTGCTGTCCCGTTAGAGCCCAGCATTCACTACTATATAACATTGCCGGTCTGATAGCAGTACGATAAAACTTTCCTTTAAGTTTATTAGGCACCTTACGGTCACAAATAACTCCTTTAGCTTTTCTCCAATTAAATCACCCAGCTTGAATTCTATGTGAAATATCTCCACTGATTTCGCCATCATTTTGAATAATGGCTCCCAAATATCTAAACTTTTCCACTTGAGGTATAATTTGATCTCCCAATTTCACTTCCAAATTATTTTCGAATAGTCCTTTATCAAATTTACAATATAAATATTCCGTCTTACTTCTACTCAGATGGAAACCTTTCGACTCCAATGTCCTCCTCCATAACTCAAGTTTGCAATTAATCTCTTCTCTTGTCTCTGCTATAAGAACTATATCATCCGCGAAGAGCATACATTTCGGGATTTCCTCTTGAATATGTTCCGTCAAAACATTTAAAATCAAATTGAACAAATAAGGACTCAGAGATGATCCCTGATGTAGTCCAATCTTTATAGGAAAATCCTTTGTTTGACCACTAGGCGTTCTTATACTAGTTTTTACCCCCTCATACATATCTTGTATGGCTTTAATATAAGCAATCCGTACTCTCTTTTTTTCCAACGCTTTCCAAAGCACTTCTCTTGGTATACGGTCATAAGCTTTTTCCAAATCAATAAAAACCATGTGTAGATCTTTATCTTTACAACGATACTTTTCCATTAATCCCCTTAGTAGATAAATCGCCTCTGTAGTTGATCTACCTGGCATAAAACCAAATTGATTCTCAGAAATACTTGTCTCCAATCTCAACCTGTGCTCAATTACTTTCTCCCACAATTTCATTGTGTGGCTCATGAGTTTAATCCCTCTATAGTTAGTACAATTCTGAATATCTCCTTTATTTTTATAAATAGGAATTAATGTACTTCTCCTCCACTCATCAGGCATTTTCTTGGACCGTAAAATCACATTAAAAAACTTAGTTAACCATCTCACCCCTTCTTCACCTAAACATTTCCACGCTTCGATAGATATACAATCAGGTCCGTTAGCTCTACCATTTGCCATTTTCTTAAGAGCTCCCTTTACCTCCTTATCACGTATTTTTCGATAGAATGACAAATTTTGTTCTCCTTCACCAGTTACTAAATCCTCCAAGTTACTAGATGAATCTTCTCCATCATTGAAAAGTTTAGAAAAATAAGTCTCCCATCTATTTTTAATTTCATCATCTGTAACTAAAATTCTTCCCTCTTCATCCTTAATACACCTTACCTGTTCTAGATCTCTTGATTTTCTTTCCCTACTCTTGGCAATCTTATAAATATTTTGCTCTCCTTCCTTCGTCTCAAGGTTCTTATAAAATTCTTCAAAAGCTTTAGAACGAGCTTCACCCACAGCTCTCTTAGTTTCCTTCTTAGCCATACGGTACCTCTCCCAATTTTCCTCATTGTTACACAAATGTATGGCTTTAAAACAGTTCTTCTTATACTTGATTTTGTCCTGTACACTATTATTCCACCACCAAGACTCCTTATCTCTCGGACCAGAACCTTTCGATTCTCCCAAAACTACTTTTGCAACCTCCCGTATCTTTTTAGCCATATCCTCCCATATGATGTTAGCACTTCCCTGAGAATCCCAAATTCTTTTATCCAAAAGATTTCGCTTGAAAATATCTTGCTTCTCACCTTTTAATTGCCATCCCAGTAAGATCTTGAATTGAAATTTAGGTTGAAAGGGGCTTCTAATTTCTCTCAATTTTGTTAGAAATTTTAAAAGAGGATAAGGGTGTGAATTTCTATAGGGATATTGGGATCTTCCTATTCCCTGTATGTTTACTCTGTAGATGCAGCTACCAACATAAAGACCTTTGAAACAGGAAGAGTGTATCTTAGTTTAGTCTTTCAGTTATTATTATCTTTCTTTGTAAACTGAAATGTGAATGTTGTATCATGCTTACTACCACTGTTTTTAGAGGGAAAGGGAAAAAAGCACTTGATGTCAAATTTACTGTTCAATATTTTTTATGGACTATAACTAAAATAAGTTTTTCCGCCACTAAATTTTCTAGGAGTCAGTTATTGTTGTATTCTAGTCTTGGGGTAGGAGAAGCTGCTATTGGGACTCTGTTTATTGTTTTACACATTCTCAATCTTACTTTATCTTGTGCATTTTTTTTAACAGTTGATGGTTGCATGTGCAGCTTCATAAAGTTTTTTAGCGAATCTAGTTTATATATATATATATATATATAAAATTTCTCTGAGATTAGTGTAATTCTTCTTCGGTAATGGTTATTCAACTGTGTCAGTAAATGAGGCTTTGCTCAGAGTGGTGTATGCAGGATAGAATACACAATAGGCTTTTCAGATAAATGTGTTGTTGCAAAACTGGTACTCAAATTGTCGGTAGTTGTTATAAGTACTTACTACTTAATCATGGCCCATTCCTGGTCAAATGAGAGAAGCAATGTTTATGAACATATCTTAAAGACAATGAGAAGTGTCAGTTTCACATGGAGTTTTGTGATTCTGTCATGTTTCTTGTAAAGAGGCTAATAGCTATACCCCTTCCCCTCTTTGCTCAAAAGAAAGTATTAATCTTATTTTGTGACATTCAATGTTCTTGTTTCCTGTCTCTCACCCTTCCACCCTCAAGTATTTATCTTTCTGTGATGTCCAGTGTTCTTGTTTTGGTCAGTAGACTGGTAATAGTGTCAGATGAATTTGGGGATCATGCATGTAGCGTTCATCATAGTATGCTGTGTATGAGCTTTAGAAAATTATGGCCATTGAAGATTGATGCTGACTCTACAATGCCAAAGGTTTTGAGAATGAGGGGCATGATTACAACATAAATATTTGGTGTATATTTGGGAATTATTTTGAAAGTTGATTTTGTCAAGTATTATTGGAGGTTGAGTGATAAACATGGGGAGTTTTACTTCTTATTTGTACTGTTAGCTGACTCCTGCAACCTGTTTCCTTTTGCCATATAATTGTAGAATGACTTAGACACGTGAAATAGAGAATCTTCATTCTTCATTATACTACGTGTTGTTGGTAGTGCAGTGGAGCCTAGATTCATATCAGGAGAATTATCTTGTCTCCTTTTATGGGGCAAATTGAAGTTTCAGACCCGATCATCCCAAATTTCTTGGTATTTATGTTGTGCTTCGAAAGCTCAAGATGCCGAGGTATTGACAGCAGTGCTTATATTCAGTGTGGCTATAAAAATTGTCAAGAGCAGACAAGTGTGTTTTATAGGAGGTTCCTTTGACTTTTGGATGATGTGATGTATACCATAATGTCTCCCTGAAGTGATCTCTTTGAGCGAATCTTTTGGCAACCAACCTTGCCTTGTAATTCTTAGAGAGTTCTTAAAAGACCCTTTTTAAGCATATGACTTCGGCTTCACTATGCATCTCTATAGGCTTCCGAACATTACTGTTATATCATAATTTAGAAGTTATATCATAATTTAGAATTTAAAATTCTCATTTTTCATTACCTGAGCAAATTTTAATGGGTCATCTTCGACACTTGTATCTCGGATAGGTTTTTCAAGGCACATCATGTAGTTCTATTTTAGGTAATAGTTTCTTGCTTTACTTGATCTTCCTAATTCGACACCTATCATGATTCATGGAGGTTGAGAATACTCAACAGTAGTGTCTCCTCTTACATGTTGAGGTGGTTTTTAATGTGTGACAGGTTCACTAATGTCAAGATGATGCCCAAGCGCTCCTAAAAAAGTTTTGGCGGGAGGGGGGATGGTATTCAACTCTTTTTAAAATTATAAAAATCACCTCAAAGGTAAAATATAAAATATCTATGTTCTGTTAATGGCTTTGTAGCTTAGTAGCATATAAGCTTCTTTATGAATAGAAAATTGTGGGTTTGATCTTGCTCATAATTTTAAGCCGTTAATGATTGCTTTTCTAATTTGAAAAACCAAAGGATCTATATTCTTTGCATTTGATATCTTCTACGCTGCGTTGTTTTTTAAATAGAAATGTCTTCTTTGCTACGTTTTTCTGCACGCAGGTGGTTTATTTTAAAATTATTCGCCTTTAATTGTTGTCCAAGGAAAATGGTTCCCCTCCAAAATTAATGCTTTAAATTTTAAATTTCAATGTATTCTTGATGTTGTATTTATTTAATATTTAATGTTAACTTTTGAGTTTTTCAGTAATAATATCTGTATTTTTTAGCCAAAAATATCTAATACGTTAAAACATGATTTATGTTAAGCAGGATAGTTATTTTTTTCAAAAAATTTTGTGCAGGCGGTTTGTTTTTTTTTTACCAACATATAAGCGGTGATTAAATCAATAATTTTTATTTGGAGACAATTAATCTCATTCCAATTCACCGAAAAAAGATACAACAACAACAACAACAACAAGCCTTTATCCCACTAGGTGGGGTCGGCTACATGGATTGCAAGACGCCATTGTGCTCTATCATTTATTAAGCTTTTAAAAATATTATTAATTAAGAGATCACGTTCAACAACTTCCAAGAGTGTTCTCTTAGACCTTCCTCTACCTCTCTTAATCGGACTCAAAGTTATATGTTCCACTCTTCTCACTGGTGCCTCCCTTGGTCTTCTTTGTACATGCCCAAACCATCTCAACCGATTTTCTACCATTTTTTCCTCAATAGGTGCCACCCTCACTTTTTCATGTATGTGCTCATTTCGAATTTTATCTTTACGTGTATGTCCGCACATCCATCGTAACATTCTCATCTCTGCTACTCCAACTTTATGCTCTTGCTGTCCCGTTAGAGCCCAGCATTCACTACTATATAACATTGCCGGTCTGATAGCAGTACGATAAAACTTTCCTTTAAGTTTATTAGGCACCTTACGGTCACAAATAACTCCTTTAGCTTTTCTCCAATTAAACCACCCAGCTTGAATTCTATGTGAAATATCTCCACTGATTTCGCCATCATTTTGGATAATGGCTCCCAAATATCTAAACTTTTTCACTTGAGGTATAATTTGATCTCTCAATTTCACTTCCAAATTATTTTCAAATAGTCCTTTATCAAATTTACAATATAAATATTCCGTCTTACTTCTACTCAGACGAAAACCTTTCGACTCCAATGTCCTCCTCCATAACTCAAGTTTGCAATTAACCTCTTCTCTTGTCTCTGCTATAAGAACTATATCATCCGCGAAGAGCATACATTTCGGAATTTCCTCTTGAATATGTTCCGTCAAAACATTTAAAATCAAGTTGAACAAATAAGGACTCAGAGATGATCCCTGATGTAGCCCAATCTTTATAGGAAAATCCTTTGTTTGACCACTAGGCGTTCTTATACTAGTTTTTACCCTCTCATACATATCTTGTATGGCTTTAATATAAGCAATCCGTACTCTCTTTTTTTCCAACGCTTTCCAAAGCACTTCTCTTGGTATACGGTCATAAGCTTTTTCCAAATCAATAAAAACCATGTGTAGATCTTTATCTTTACAACGATACTTTTCCATTAATCCCCTTAGTAGATAAATCGCCTCTGTAGTTGATCTACCTGGCATAAAACCAAATTGATTCTCAGAAATACTTGTCTCCAATCTCAACCTGTGCTCAATTACTTTCTCCCACAATTTCATTGTGTGGCTCATGAGTTTAATCCCTCTATAGTTAGTACAATTCTGAATATCTCCTTTATTTTTATAAATAGGAATTAATGTACTTCTCCTCCACTCATCAGGCATTTTCTTGGACCGTAAAATCACATTAAAAAACTTAGTTAACCATCTCACCCCTTTTTCACCTAAACATTTCCACGCTTCGATAGATATACAATCAGGTCCGTTAGCTCTACCATTTGCCATTTTCTTAAGAGCTTCCTTTACCTCCTTATCACGTATTTTTCGATAGAATGACAAATTTTGTTCTCCTTCACCAGTTACTAAATCCTCCAAGTTACTAGATGAATCCTCTCCATCATTGAAAAGTTTAGAAAAATAAGTCTCCCATCTATTTTTAATTTCATCATCTGTAACCAGTGTTTTTAGAACCGGACCGGACATTGAACCGGAAAAGTCAGCGGTTCACGGTTCGCATGGTTCAACCGGTTGGACCAATGGTCCAACCGGTGACGTAATAATTAAATTAAAAAAAATTATATATGTATATAATAATTTAAATATAAGAAATACATATGAAATTGCTATTTAACTTAAAAAACTTAAATATTTTAAGTTTATCACGACTTAACAAGCTATATGATACACTATAATATCAAATGATTAAAAAAATTAGTCATTTTTTTAAAAAAATTTGATAAAAAATAAAAAAAAGTTTTTTTTTTAACAGTCCGGTTTTTGAAAATCGGATCCGGTTCCCGGTCCGACAGCCGGTTCCCGGTCCGACCGCCGGTTCGAAACGGCTCAACCCGGCCCAACTCTGAAAACGATTTTTTCCTTTGAACCAGACCGGAAACCAGACCGGTCGACGGTCCGACCGGTCCGACCGGCCGGTCCGGTCCGGTTTTCAAAACAGTGTCTGTAACTAAAATTCTTCCCTCTTCATCCTTAATACACCTTACCTGTTCTAGATCTCTTGATTTTCTTTCCCTACTCTTGGCAATCTTATAAATATTTTGCTCTCCTTCCTTCGTCTCAAGGTTCTTATAAAATTCTTCAAAAGCTTTAGAACGAGCTTCACCCACAGCTCTCTTAGTTTCCTTCTTAGCCATACGGTACCTCTCCCAATTTTCCTCATTGTTACACAAATGTATGACTTTAAAACAGTTCTTCTTATACTTGATTTTGTCCTGTACACTATTATTCCACCACCAAGACTCCTTATCTCTCGGACCAGAACCTTTCGATTCTCCCAAAACTACTTTTGCAACCTCCCGTATCTTTTTAGCCATATCCTCCCATATGATGTTAGCACTTCCCTGAGAATCCCAAATTCCTTTATCCAAAAGATTTCGCTTGAAAATATCTTGCTTCTCACCTTTTAATTGCCACCACCTAATCCTTGGTGTTACTACTTGTCGACGTTTTTGGATTTTACTCATAATACACACATCAAGGACTAGGACCCTATGTTGTGTCGTTACAGCATCTCCAGGGATCACCTTACAATTTTTACAAAGTTTTCTATCAGTGTTCCTAACCAAAAGAAAATCAATCTGCGACCTTGAGGCTCCACTTTTGTAGGTGATGAGATGCTCATCTCTCCACTTTTTTTTTTTAATTCACCAAAAAAAGATAATCTTACAAAAAAAATTAATCCTAACAACAAGGTGATGTGCATTTAAGTAAAATACACAAAATGATTCTACACTTTGAAACAGTTACAAACGTAAAACCTTTTATTTTTAAAATTTTAAAATTAATTTTTCATAATTTTTTCAATTTTTTAGTTACAAACTCTCCTATAATTTACTGTTATTTATTAGTTATTTTATTAATCAAAATTGTTATGTCATGTTAAAAAAAAACTCCTAATAACTTATGTGATGCATTATGAGCTTTATAATTTTTTTAAATAAATAATAATTATGATAATTTTATTAAAAGATAATGATATTACATATTATAAAATATAGTTTTTCTTCTTCTTCTCTCTCCTTTAATTTTTAGTTAGTTTTTCAATTACACCGCGCAAAAAGCCCATACCGTCATTTGACTTATTTCAAAGCTGAACCAATATAAAATTCTTCGTTATTATAAAAATATTATTAATAATTATGCCATAAAAATAAGCACGGCGCGCGGTTGCGCCAATCTTAAGCGAAGTAGCAAACCCTGATTCAACTATCATATCATTAGTTAATATAAAAATATTTTTAATTAATTACGCTCATAAAATTGGAGCAGCTCGCGGTTGCGCCAATTTTAAGCAAAGTAGCAAACCCTAATCCAACGGTTATATCATAGCCGCCGACCTTCGCGGTGCGGTTTCTGCTGCTTCGTTGAGTGGGTTTAGTCCCGTGGTTCCATCATATCGGTCTGGTTCGCTCTACTCTGAACGTCATCTTCTTCTGCTCGGAGATGGCCAGAGAGATGCTGAAGGAGCACGGCGAGCAATTGGCCGACCGGCACAATAGCCGATCCGCGGCCAAGTTTAGCAGAGACAGCAAAGATCGGCGATTATGGGCCTCACTAGATGAAGGTGAGGAAGGTCTTCACGCTCGATCTTTTCTCTCCTAAGCGCCTTGAAGCGTTGAGACCCATTCGAGAGGACGAGATCACCGCCATGGTTGACTCCGTCTTCAAGTGAAATCGCTAGAACCGATGCATTATGATCCGCTACAAAAGTCGATCTGGTAGCTTCCTCCGGGTACTCAACAACTAGAGTAATCTCTCTTTCTCCTTTGAGCTTTATTCGGTCGAGTGGCTTATTCGAACGTTGTGAATCCTGCTGTGCTTCTAGCTTCAGTGAAAGATTCCTAGTTTCAGTGAAGCGCCGCGTACTATTGTTGAAATATAATATAGCTTTGGTAGGTTACTAACACTTCACACTGCTTGGTTGATTGATTGAATTCCAATTATGACCCTTCATCTACATTTACAATGATTCATAAATTTGTTATGGTAATGGATTTTATGGACTTTTTACTAACCAAATCACGGGCATAAAATGGACATCAGTATCAATATATATAATAGTATCTCTATTAAGTTGCTTGCAGGTTATGATTTGCAGAGTTTATCTCTTGCATCATACGCGATTCACAGAGAAAATGTCATATTTAGGGGAGAAAATGTAATATAAAATTTTTTATTTCTTAATGTTTAGATTTTACACGCACACACCATTGTTTAGAAGTACTAGTAGTAATAATAATAAGTATGGTCTGGGGACTTTCTTACAAGTTAAATACGGTTTTGGGGATGGTGACCGTAGGTACTACCTATGCCTTACCCAGAATCAGAATCTTCTGGGGGGCGGGGGTGATTTGATGGTGGCATTTACCTGAGTGTAAGTGTATAACCAAAGTCCTTAATTTTGTTGTACGATTCTGTTCTTTATTTTTATACTTGATATACATTGAATGTATTAAGATTTATGACAATTGCTTTTTCCGTGCCTGTTAATTTGTTAAAGAATTCTAAAATTCAGTTTCCTATTTATTAATTACTTTATCTAGTAATTACTATATGGAATTATAGAGGACCCATCTTTTATCAAATCTATTATACAACTGTTGATGGTTTCAAGAATTTTATACTTCCAGGTTGTAATTGGGCTGGATTTTGTTCCTTCATACGCAAAATCATCTTTATTTCAGCAACCAATTGAGGAAGATAGTGATGAGGACTGAGGAGCTGGTATATGCTGACAGTACTTGTGGTATTGTTAACGTTTCATGAAACTTCTGACTTCCCAGGGTGTTTTTTCACTTTTTTAGTTATCAATCCTTTTGTGATTGCATGAAATGAAATGTTTAATTGAGATACTTGTGTGAAATACTAATTCACTATCTCATTTTAAATAACTAGTATGTGAGGTAGTATTGGTCTATACTTATTCCTAATCAAAATGTACATTGATAATGTATAAGTGTAAAACATCTGATGTTAGGCATTCAAATTCCATGTTTAGTGGCTGTGATGAGCACTGGGTGCTCTCTGCAGAAACGATGCTGTTGTGAATTTTAGCATATGGCAGAACATTTTAAAAAATGGGAGAAGATTTGGGTTAAGTTCTGCATTGACCTCCATTATCGTTTTGTGTCTCTACATTGACTTAAAGACTCCATTATGTTCATTTTCCCTTCTTTTTATTTTAACTTTCCCCTCTTCTGATATTGCAGAGAGAAAAATAAGGGCCAGGGACCTTTTTTTCACTTCTGTTAATAAAAGGTGAAAAATATGAGTTAGCTTGTATTTACTGTAAAAGGCAAGTTTATCCATTTTCCACCTTTAAGCGTGTGGCCTAATTGACGTAGTTTCACTACTTGTGACATGGCCGATTGGTTTGAGGGGATGGTGGAAAAGAGCGAATGCATGGTTTGAGAGAAGAGGTACTGTTGTAGATTGGTGAGGTTGTTCTGTCTTGTTGGCTGTTGATGTTATGTGTTTTCCTTGTTTGACAGGGACATGACTGGGTTGAAGCTCAACAATATTGTGCCTCATTTCTCAATAAGTTGGCTATCCTTGTGGGCTGTAAAAATTTTCTTTGACTCTTACAGACAAACTGTAGACCCCCCCTCTGTTAATGTACAATTTGATTTTTCTACATTACTTCATCTGTATCTGTCGTTCTGAAAGTGGGAAGGAGTGTACACTCCAGCAAGCGAAATAGAAATGGGTAGAAAGGAAGAATGGAGGATTTGCTATTTATCTTCAACTTAAATCGATTGGTAAATAAAGTTATCCTTTCTGCCACTTTGTAGAGAATTTTCTTTTTGGTGTACCATGGTGCTTTTGCTTATTTTGATGTTGCTACAGTTGGTGTACCATGTTCCTTTGCTGAAACATCTTTCTTGACAACTTGAAAATGTATTTGGAAGATTAACTATGATGTCTACTTGTTATGGCATCAAGGCTGGTGACTTGCACGATTAGCATTAACAATTGATATCATTGGTCAGTTTTGACTTCCATTTGAATTGTTTTTAATTGTAGTTTTAAAAACTATCAAATCTAAATCATCAAATTTAATCCAATGGTTCACAATTATAGTGGTCTCCCCCCCAACTAAGTTGAGAGAAGGCACCTCCCCAGAACCACAAGTGTTCATTGGCTTTCGCTTCTCTTTTGATCTTTTGATTTTATTATATCTTGTGCTTTCATAAGGAATAGAACCATCATGAGATATTCAGAACATTTTGGTAGTCTAGAGACGGCAAAGATGGGTCCTTTTTCAAGGACTCCACAAATCCCGGTATGCTATTCATCCTCGTCACTTCTGTCAGTCTATATAATTTTGGTAGTCCAAAGATGATTTGATTGTTCCATTGCATTGTGTTTTATGTTCTCCTCTCTACGAAACAGAGGATAACCTAGGGGTAGTTTATTAATACTTCACAATGCTTGATTGATTAGATTCCATTTATGACCCTTCATGTCCTTGTGGGAAAAGTATGATTGATTAATTGTCTTGAACTTGACTTGCTGAGCTGGCTTATTTTCCTTGCATTCATGTCTTGAGATTTTTTGATCTAGCATATGTATAAGAAATGACTATTTTTTTTTAAAAACATATGTCCTTGCTATTTTATTTGAACTTGCATCTTCAATGCACTCCTATTAGGCTCACTGATGCTTGTATCATTTGATGCCTAAAGCTGAATGCATAAATATGACTATAGGGATCTACTTTTGCTCTTCAGCTTAGACTTTTGGTGTCTTTGCTGCTTGTAGCCCCTGTACAAGTATGGGATTGTTCTAATTGTTTTGGATCTTTTAACTTATATCTCAAATGTGGGAATATTTGGACTGTCTTGGATCATTTAACTTCGATTACAAATGTAGGAATATTTTGATCGTTTTGAACCCTTTATCTTGGATATGAAATGTTGTATACAAAAGTGAAAATGTTTTGACCGTTTTGAATCTATTGACTTGGATCATAAATTTGGGAATATTTGGACTGTTTTGGATCCTTTGAATTCGATTACAAATGTAAGAATGTTCTAATCGATTTGGATTTTTTAACTTAGATTTTGGTAGCTCTTATATTGGCAATGTTTTGATTGTTTTGGATCTTTTGGCTTTGGATTACAAATGCGGGAATATTTCGACCGTTTTGGATCCTTTAAATTTGATTACTAATGTGGGAATATTCTGACTTTTTGAACCCTTTATATTGAAAATAAAATGTTGTATACAAATGTGGGGATGTTTTGACTGTTTTGGATCCATTAACTTGGATCACAAATTTGGGAATGTTCAAATCGTTTCTTTAAATTTGATTACAAATGTGAGAATGTTCGAACCATTTTGGATCCTTTTAACTTCAATTTTGACAGCTCTTATATTGGGAATGTTTTGATTATTTTGGATCCTTTGGCTTGAATTACAAATGTAGGAATGTGTGACTGTTTTGGATCCCTTAACTTAGATTATAAATGCAGGAATGCTCTAACCGTTTTGATTTCTTAACTTAGATTTTGACTACTCTTGTACAAATGTGGGAATGTTCTAAATGTTTTGGATTTTCTAGTATGGATTACAAATGTGGGAATTTTTGGACCGTTTTGAATCCTTTAATTTCAATTACAAATGTGAGAATGCTCCGTCCATTTTGGATTCTTTAATGTGGATCACAAATATCTGAATTTTTAGACCCTTTTTGATTTTGTAATTTTGGTTACAAAAGTGAGAATGTTTTAATCATTTTGGATCCTTTACTTGAAATATTGTTGTTGAGAAATTGTAAGTTTGTAACTTGTACAAATGTTGGAAAATTGTAATCGTTTTGGATCCTTGAAATTGGTTTGCAAATGTTGAAAAATTTTGAGTTAATGTAGGAAAATTGATCATTTTGGATAATTTAATTTGGAACATAAATGTTGGAAAATTGTGACCTTTTTGGATTCTTATACTTGGAATAGAAAGCTTCCTTGTGATGATTTAACAATTGTATATTGGCTTTCTAAATGGCTCTTGCAATGGCCGAACTTGTTTCAAATGTCCTTGTGGAAAAAGTGAGATTGATTAATGGTCTTGAACTCGACCAGCTGAGCTGCCTTATCTTCATGTCTTGAGATTTTTTGAAGTAGCATATGTGGTGTCCCTATTTTATTTGAACTTGCATTTTCAATGCACCAGGCTCACTGATGTTCATATCATTTGATATCTAAAGTTGAATGCATAAATACAACTATAGGGGTCTACTTTTGCTCTTCAGCTTAGGCTTTTGGTGTCTTTGCTGCTGCTTGTAGCCCCTATACAAGTGTGGGAATGTTACAATTGTTTTCGATCTTTAACTTGGACCTCAAATATGAGAATATTTGGATAGTTTTGGATCCTTTAAATTTGATTACAAATGTGGGAATATTTTGACCGTTTTGGACCCTTTATCTTGGATATGAAATGTTGTATACAAATATGGGAATGTTATGGCCGTTTTGGATCCATTAACTTGGATCACAAATTTGGAAATATTAGGACCCTTTTGGACCTTTTAAATTTGGTTGCAAATGTGAGAATGTTTTGACCGTTTTGGATCCATTAGCAAAGATTTTGATGGTTCTTATATTGGGAATGTTTTGATTGTTTTGGATTCTTTGTCTTGGATTACAAGTGTGGGAATATTTGGACCGTTTTGGATCCTTTAAATTTGATTATAAATGTGGGAATATTTTGACCGTTTTGGACCCTTTATCTTGGATATGAAATGTGGTATACAATTGTGGGAATGCCCTGATTGGTTTGGATCCATTAACATGGGTCACAAAGTTGGAAATTTCTGGACCGTTTTGAATCCTTCAAATTTGATTACAAATGTGAAGAAGTACGGATCATTTTGGATCCTTTTAACTTTGATTCCGATGGCTCTTATATTGGGAATATTTTGATCGTTTTGGATCATTTGGCTTGGATTACAAATGTGGGAATATTTAGACTGTGTTGGATCCTTTAAATTCAAATACAAATGTGGGAATGTTTTGATTGTTGTGGATCCTTTAACTTGGATCACAAATTTGGGGATTTTCGGACCATTTTAAATCTTTTAAATTCAATTACAAATGTGAGGAAGTACAGATTGTTTTGGATCCTTTTAACTTCGATTTTGATGGCTCTTACATGGGGAATGTTCTTATTGTTTTACATCTTTTGGCTTGGATTACAAATGTGGGAATGTATAATTGTTTTGGATCTTTTAACTTTGATTACAAATAAGGGAAAACTCTAACCATTTTGATTCTCTGACTTAGATTTTGACGGTTCCTACACAAATGTGGGAATGCTATAATTGTTTTGGATTCTTTAGCATGGATTACAAATGTAAAAATTTTTGGACCGTTTGAAATCCTTTAATTTCAATTACAAATGTGGGAATGTTTTGATGGTTTTGGACTCTTTACTGTGGATTATTGTTTTTGATCCTCTAATTTTGATTACAAACATGAATATGTTTTGACTGTTTTGGATCATTTACTTGAAATATTAACGTTGAGAAATTGTGACATATACAAGTGTTGGAAAATTGTAATTATTTTGGATCCTTGAAATTGGTTTGCAAATGTTGAAAAATTTAAGTTATACAAATGTGGAAAATTGACCATTTTGGGTAATTTAGTTTAGAATTTAAATGTGGATCATTTACTGCTTATAGCCCAGGTATGAGTGAGAATGTTTTAGATCCCTTAACTTGGACCTCCAATGTGGGAATATTTGGACCTTTTTGGATCCTTTAAATTCAATTACCAAAGTGAGAATATACTGACCGTTTTAGACCCTTTGTCTGGAATATGAAATGTTGTATACAAATATGGGAATGTTTTGACCGTTTTGGATCCATTGACTTGGATCACAAATTTGGAAATATTCGAACTTTTTTGGATTCTTTAAATTTGATTACAACTGTGAGAATGTACTGACCGTTTTGGATCCATTAATAAAGATTTTGACAGCTCTTATATTAGGAATGTTCTGATTGTTTTGGATCCTTTGGCTTGGATTATAGATGTGGGAATATTTGGATTGTTTTGGATCCTTTAAATTTGATTATAAATGTGGGAATATTCTAATCGTTTTGGACCCTTTATCTTAGATATGGAATGTTGCATACAAATTTGGGAATGCATTGATTGGTTCGGATCCATTAACATGGGTCATAAATTTGGAAATTTTCAGACCATTTTGAATCCTTTAAATTTGATTATAAATGTGAGAATGTTTTGACCGCTTTGGATCCATTAACAAAGATTTTGACGGTTCTTATATTGGGAATGTTTTGATTGTTTTGGATCTTTTAGCTTGGATTACAAGTGTGGGAATATTTAGAACGTTTGGATCCTTTAAATTCGATTATAAATGTGAGAATAGTTAGACCATTTTGGACTCTTCATCTTGGATATGAAATGCTGTATACAAATGTGGAAATGCTTTGATTGTTTTAGATCTTGGTTCACAAGTATGAGATTTTTTGGATTGTTTTGAATCTTTTAAATTCGATTACAAATGTGAGAAAGTATGGATCATTTTGGATCCTTTTTAACTTCAATTTTGATGGCTCTTATATTGGGAATGTTTTGATCATTTTGAATCCTTTAGCTTGGATTACAAATGTGGGAATGTATAATTGTTTTGGATCCTTTAACTTTGATGACAAATGAGGGAAACCTCTGACTTTTGATTTTTTAACTTAGATTTTGACGACTCCTAGACTAATGTGAGAATGTTCTAACTGTTTTGGATTTTTTAGCATAGATTACAAATGTGAGAATTTTTAGATCGTTTTGAATCTTTTAATTTCGATTACAAATGTGGGAATGTTCTAATCGTTTTGGACTCTTTAGTGTGGATTATTGTTTTTGATAATTTAATTTCAATTACAAATATGAAAATGTTTTGACTATTTTGGATCCTTTACTTGAAATATCGGCATTGAGAAATTGTGACATATACAAGTGTTGGAAAATTGTAATTGTTTTGGATCCTTAAAATTAGTTTGTAAATGTTGAAAAGTTGAGTTATGCAAATGTAGGAAAATTGACCATTTTGGATAATTTAATTTGGAATGTAAATGTGGATCGTTTATTGCTTGTAGTCCTAGTACAAATGTGAGAATGTTTTGATCGTTTTGGATCCATCAACTAAGATTTTGACTACTCTTATATTGGGAATGTTCTGATTGTTTTGAATCCTTTAGCTTGGATTACAAATGTGGAAATATTTGGACCGTTTTAAATCCCTTAAATTCAATTACAAATGTGGGAATATTTTGATCGTTTTGGACCCTTTATCTTAGATATGAAATGTTGTATGCAAATGTGGCAATGCTCTAATTGCTTTAGATCTATTAACATGGATAACAAATTTGAGAATTTTTAGATTGCTTTGAATCCTTTAAATTGGATTACAAATGTGAGGAAATAAGGACTGTTTTGGATCATTTTAACTTCAATTTTGACGTTTCTTATATTGGAAATGTTTTGATCGTTTTGAATTCTTTAGCTTGGATTATGAATGTGGGAATATTTAAACCGTGTTGGATCTTTTAAATTTGATTATAAATGTGAGAATAGTTTAACTATTTTCGACCCTTTATCTTGGATATGAAATGTTGTATACAAATGTGGGAATGCTTTGATTGTTTTTAATCCATTAACTTGGATAATAAATTTAAGAATTTCTAGACCGTTTTGAATCTTTTAATTTTGAATACAAAAGTGAGGAAGTATGGACCATTTTGGATCCTTTTAACTTCAATTTTGACAACTCTCATATGGGGAAAGTTCTTATCATTTTGGATCCTTTGGTTTGAATTACAAATGTGGGAATGTGTAACTGTTTTGGATCCTTTAACTTCAATTACAAATGAGGGAAAACTCTAACTGTATTGATTCTTTAACTTAGATTTTAAAGACTCTTATACAAATGTGAGAATGTTCTAATTGTTTTGGATTCTTTAACATAGATTACAAATATGAGAATTTTTGGATCGTTTTGAATCCTTTAATTTCGATTGCAAATGTGAGAATATTCTGACTGTTTTAGACTCTTTAATGTGGATTACCATTTTTGATCCTTCAATTTCGATTACAAATGTGAGAATGTTTTGGCCATTTTAGATCCTTTACTTGAAATATCATCGTTGAGAAATTGTGATATATACAAGTGGGCACCAATGTTGTCTACTTTTTTGTTTTGTAGGAGAGGTTGTGGGATTGAACCTCAAGGGTGCACGTTCTATCAAATCCTTGGGAATTTGATCATTATGAAGGCTTTAGGATGGTTGTGCTATTAGCGTACCCTATCCTGAGTAAATTGGGCTCAAGAGGGTTTCACTCTCCTCCCAACTAGGAAAACTTATGGGGTGAACTTTGAGAAAAGGGAGGGCGAGCACAAGTGTTGGAAAATTGTAACTGTTTTGGATCCTTGAAATTGGTTTTAAAATGTTGAAAATTTTTAAATTTTGCAAATATGGGAAAATTGACCATTTTGGACAATTTAATTTGAAATGTTAATGTGGATCTTTTGCTGCTTGTAGCCCCTATAGGCTCATATAAAATTGGCAGTAGATTAATTACGCTATTAGCTCACAAGTCACAAGTGTCCTCTAGCAAGACATTATAACTATTCAATTCACATGGAAATCGATGATCCAATGTAACCTATCATGCAACCGTATCACATCCCTTTTGTCACGCGATATTTCGGTCAAGTATGAGACATGAAATTGTCATTCTCTTTTACCTGACTGTTACTTTCTCGATCTTTGAGTGGATTAATAGTAGCAATGGAAAAAATTCTTTCCATTATAGTATTGCCATACATTTTCTTAGTCTTACTCATCGAGGGGCCTAGTAATATCTCTCACTTAATGTGAGGGACAAATTATATCTTGATCACTCATATTTTTCTGCATGAATATCACTAAACTCAATCATAGCCTCTATGATCACCCGATCAAAGGTGACTTTTGACTAAATCAAAGTTCAGTGGTCATCATGTAGGAATCCATAATGATCTCAGGTCAAAGGGCTTAGTGATATAGTTACATATGAGATAAACTTATGACTTGTACCATGTAGCTTTCTCATAGCGGATCAGTCCAGTACCTTGTACTCTTTCAAGTACCTATGACTTTGATTTATATCTCTATAATTAATCAAAGTCATATTAGTCTTGTTTCATCTATGATCCCTCATAGATGATCGATCAGGGATATTTAGGACAATCATTATAGTTTGTCCAAGAATACAATTATCATATTGAATATGCAATTGTTATGATAATAAAAGAAAAATTCATTAAATAACAATGTGCATAGTACAATGATTGGCCCTAGGGCACAATTTTTAACATTAACCCAACCTAAACCGCACTCAATAGACCATTTAGGATTTGTGCAACACACCACAACCCAAACAACAAGCATATATCATAAATTCAACACACCACAACCTAAACAACATGCATATATTATACTTTAGGTAGTTATTTGTTAATTGATTGTTTATTGTACATTGTGAACATTACATGCATGAATTGATTTTTCATGTAAAAGCATGGTATGAGTTTTGATAAATATTTGAAAGTATGATTATATATAATGTCATATTTGGCTTCAAATACAAAATGTGAAATCAAGATAATTTTCGAACTATGAACATGTATATGTCTTTAGAAAGATGAATGTGATATTGTGTTGAGGCAAATGTGTGTTAATGAAAAAATAGATTGTTGTGATAAGTGAGAATAGTGTTGTGAAATTGTAATGGATGCTCACTTGGGTAGTACATAGTCATGAGCCCAACGTGTTGATTGTGATAATCAATAAATAAGAATGTGAAAATGAGTGAGCATCGTACATGGCATGATCAGTGGGCAGGAGTTCTCTTAGAGATTAGGAGTAGAGAAAATCCATATATTATTTCGGTTGTCCTCCTGTACACGAGTATAGTCTTGTCTCATAATTTATTGAAGGACTAGAACCTAGCTATCTCTATTAGTTTATCGAGAAGAATTAACTTAAGGTATACGACACCCTAGAGATTTGAGAGTGGGGAAAGCCGTGGATCGAGAGTAAGTATTATGATTTTTGGCCGGGTCACACCTCATGATTGGTGAGCTTGAGTAGTCCAGTCACACGGATGGAGTCTTATTCAGTGTTATAGCCCACAGTTTCAGTCGGAGGAAATAAGGAGGGTATAAGGTTAGTTGATCATTGCCTATAAAAATTTATGATGTGTCACATGATTGTGATGTGGCAAGTCGCGTGGATATTGGATTATGGTCACATGTCTGAGTGTCTTGTGATAATGTACTTAGTGTTTGTGAGATGAAAATGAGCTAAATAAGTAATGATAAGTTATGATATGTGTGCAAGCATGTTTTAAAAACTTAGTTTCACATGCATGTGTTTAATTACAATTAATATATAGGTTTTACCTTAGTTATTAAGTGGCTAGACTCACCATTTTCATTTGATATTTTACAAGCTCTAGCTCTGGTGTTGAAAGAGACAAAGCTCTTAAGGCTTAGGAATATGTACATTCCTATTATATGCCTCTAATTTATGTTTATTTTGTATAATAGAATATTATTGTCAATTCTAGAGTGCATTTTGTTCACACTTGCACTATAAGTTGTTTAAAATGTCTGAATTGTATTTTGGTCCTTGAGTAGTTGTATATGATGAGTTATATGTGTTGATAGGACTAAAATACTAGTGCAAATATAAAAATGTTGTTTTAAAGATGATATGATTAATTTTTGATACAATGCAATTGAAATTAGCACCCGTCTGTTTTCGGTATAAAAGGAATTGAGAAGTGATTTTGTGTTAAGTGGATATTTGGGTGCATGTGGTGTGTTGTATTAGTAGTCCTAGGTCTATAAAATATGGTCTAGGTATTAGAAAGGGCTTTTGGCACTTATTCTGGGTTTTACACACCCAATTGTATGTGAAAGTTGTAAAAAGTGATTAAAATGAGTTTGGGCGTCCAACTTTCTGGTGTAACATGTTTTGAAAGTGAAACCCGTGCCATTAGCTAATTTATAAAAGAAAAAGTTTTTTGTAAACACCTAAATCATATTATTTGAATGTTGGATGGAGATTTGATGCTTGAGCCATGGCACATGGCACATAGAGCAACACATTGCAGTGCGCTGTGCCTAAGTCATGGCACATTATCCTATTTTATAGTAAACAAGTTATTTTTCAACTATTTTCATTCTTTTTCACTCCTTTAAAATATCACATGTTTTCATAACTTATTTTTATTCTGATATACGAGTTTATAAATGGTTTAAAGTCATTTTGATTATAAAAACTTAGGATCCCTTAATTTTAAAAAATTTAAAACTTGGTAATCTATTTTGATATATACTCTTGATTACCATGGATTTGAACTTGTTAATGGTAATTTGTAGTGAAGGATGTTTTAAGCGAAGTAGCTGTGGCATTTAGGGGAGGCATTGCTACTGAGTTAAACTTGAGGAATTAAAAGTTTCATTAATTAATAGGTCAAAATTTGATTTAAAGCCAAATAAATCTTTAGAGAATGGATCAAATTAAATTAATAAAAATTATATTAATTTAAGGGCTAATTTGTTCTCATTTAATTACATATACATGTCAAGTCATCAAAATACTTTATACATTAGGTTAATTTAAAAGTAAATTTATTTTTTTAAAGCTTAAAAGACTAACATGATAATATAAGAAAACATAAGGGTCAAATTGATAAAAATTAAACTTAAATGACTAAATCGATAACTAAATTAAACTTGAGGAACTAAAAGTTTTATTAATTAATAAGCCAAATAAAACATTTAGAGAATAGATCAACTCGGTGCAATTTATTTCTTATAGACAATAAGACACAATTGAACTTGAAACATCTGCAATATATAATGAGATTCATGAATTAATTTAAGAAAAAATTATGTATAGGTCTCATGAAGTAGATTTATTTTTCTTGCAAAATTCAAAAACTACAGCCAGATCCCTTGGAACTTGATTATAATTTAAAATTGGGATGCATAAACAATAATGACCCTATTAAAAATACATTACATCAATCAAATAATTCACAACTATTTCATCAATAATTTACAACTATTATTTCAATTTTTATAACCATAATTTCACATATTTAATAATTAAATTAATCATATATTACAAGTTTGATGGTAATTGCATACAACTACCTCATAAGTAATTTACAATTATCATTTCAACATTTTACAACAATAACTTTACATATTTAATAGTTAAATCGATCATGTGTTGCCAACAAAATTCATCACTAATTGTTTACAACTGTTACATTAGTAATTTATAACTCACACTTTGATATTTTACAATTGTAAATTCAATATTTTTAACAAGGACAATATTGTCTTTGTAGCTTAAATTCAAATCACACTTAGATTTTAAAAGACTTGGTTATAGTTTTTAAATTTTGTGAAATTATTTATGAATAAGTATTCTGCATGACACCTATACGTAATTTTTTCATAATTAATAGCATTGGCATACATCACCTGCGTTTGTCAAAAGATTGAAGGCCGTCCTTGTCCACATCAATTTATATTTACCGTGTTGCCAGCAAATTTGGAAAAAGAAAGAAAGAAAGTAAGAGAAACCAGTTGTCTGGCTGGTCTAATCCATTGTATCTGAAATAATATTCCACTTTTTCCAATAAAAAATGTTTAATGTTAACAGATGATAAAATAATGTTTGAGTGACAAATTAAAATGCATTGAGTCAATAATATAATTTTGAATTATTTCTTAACTAAAAAGTTTTTGAAATCAAAATTATTAGAGTTAGACTAGATCGGTCCATCCAACCGGTTAGATTGGAACCGGTCTCCTATCCACAAATGTATATTTTATTATTTTTGTAAGTGACACTTGAGATTTGACAATCTTGTGAGCATGCTAATATAGACACGCCTTAGTATTAAAAAAAAAAATAGTTCAAATACAATTAAATAAAAAAATGAAAATGAAAAGAAATGCAGAAAACTAGAAAAAGAAGTAAAAAGATAGAAGATTTGCATCTGCTTTTATAGGGATTTATTTTAAATTTTCTACATAAACCACATTGAAATTGGCGATGAGTAGAGAGTGGATGTCTCTTACTATTATCGAGTTTAAGCTTCCAGCTGAGAGATCATTCAAGAAACAATTTGGCCAACATATATTAATATAAGATCTCACGAACAAAGTTCCCTAGGATCAAAAGTGAGTGACAGATATAACCCAGAACAGAGTAGATCGAAGATAAAGAATGTCAAAGTTGCTATTTTGGTATTACATTATTATTTTATAAATGATAAAAAGAAAAATGATAATAAAATCTCTTTAAATTATGTAAATGACAATTTAATCTCTCAAAATGTCATAATATCAATAAAGTCTCTAAGAATTTTTTTGTTATAAAGGAATTAATGTAAGTGATCAAATTGCCCTTAGTTTAGAATTTCAAATGCGAACTTAAATTTTGTTGCATTCTTATAATTTTAAGAAGAAAAGTTATGAATCTTAAAACAAAATTTATACATGATAATTAATATTTGAAACACTTGAAAAATATCAGGATTTCAAATACAAACTTATAAATTGCTGTTGAATTCTTATGGTTTTAAGAAGAAAAGTAGTAAATATCTAAACAAAACTTGTGAATGACAATTAATATTTGAATTAAAGGTAATTTGATCATTTATATTAATTCCTTAAAAACAGAAAAGTCCCTATGACTTTATTGATATTATGATATTTTAAAAAATTAAATTATTATTTATATAATTCAAAAGGATTTTGTTACCTTTTTTTCATGATAAAGCTTATATTTATTATTTTTATTTTAAAATATTTTTTTAATCTCGGAAAAAAGGTACTCCCTCTTGGGAACTAGAGTTTCGTTGGAGCTCGGAAGTATGGGCAATTCCTTCGTTCTTCTTTACTATATTTTTCATTATTATTAAATTATACTCCTTTCATTAAAAAATATAAAGCATTTTTAACTGAATCTCATCCCCAATAAAGTAGTTAATTATTTTAAATTAACCCTATCTTTTCATATTTACTTTTATTAAACACCTTATAATAAATATAAAGTCAATATCAATAGGGGCACTTTTGAAAAAAAGGCAATGATTACACTTCAAAAGACTAAAAATGCCTTACATTTTTAAACATCTAACTTCTCAAAAAATGTCTTATATTTTTTAACGGAAGGAGTATAATTTAGTCTTTTCTTCAAATATGAAAATTTTAATTCACGTTATTTTCTTTTCTTCAATAAAAAGTTTCTTATTTTTTTAAAAAATTATTCTTTATATTTTACTTTGTTTACTTAATTTCATAAAAAAATTTAATATATTATTAAAATTTTATTATTTAATTAGGACTAATCTATGTTTAACTGTGCTCAAAGAATTGAATCATGAACCAGTGTTTTGACTGGTTTTAATGTACAATTTATGAAAACATTGATTGAAATTTGAGAATTATTTTCTGTTTGTAAAGTTCTGTTTTTTGGCCGATTATAGCTGCAAAGTTCAACCAAATTGTTTAAAAGAAAAAAGATAGAAAAATCAGCCGCTCACAAAAGACAAAAAAAAAAAACTTTAATTAACCGGCCAAAATTTGATTCAAAGTCAACGAAATTCTTAACAGATCAATGGATCAAATTAGTTTTATTTATTTCTCATCTTATTTACAATAAGACCAAATTGAACTAATTGTAAGCATCTGCAATATAATGAGATTCATTAATTAATTTAATACATTGATATACATCACCAGCTTTTGTCAAAAGATTGAATGTAGTCCTTGTCCTCATCAATTTTTATTTACCATGTTGGCAGCAAGTTTGGCCAAAAAAGAAGAAAAAGAAGAAATTAAGAAAGATGGAAACCAGTACGTTATCTTGTCTGGCTCTGGTTTAATCCATTGTGTCTAAAACAATATTACATTTTTCCAACAAAAAATGTTTATTCTTTCAAATTCTATCTCGCTTCAATCAATTCAATGTATCTTATCTCCTTCAACGTGGGACTTGGTCATGAATTTTCATTTGTTCTCATTTAAAAAGGAAAATGTGTTCATTGTCTTCTTTAGATCATCCAATAGAATCCAATATCATCATTTTGTTTTAAATTAGTGGAAGTTATATGCTGCTTTGATATTAAATTATAAAATATTTTTAAATAAAATTATACATGTCAATAAAACTCATTAAATATACTTTAAAATTTTATTTTTTAAAATAAAAATATAAATTTTTAAAAATACCTTTCATTTAATATTTAATTTATAAAAATATTAAAAAAATAGAATATACATATATATATATATAGAAAATGTAATATTCCAAAAACATTAATAACAAAATATTATTTTTATTAAAATATTTTATATTTTAGAACATTGAATCTCTTTCAAAAAGTATCTAACAATTTGAGGCAAAGGTAATACTTAGCATAATTTTTTTATAAATAAAATAAATTAATTGCAATTGAATAAGCTAATTGCAAGTCAAATCCTCTGAGATTATGTAAATTTCATAAAATTTGTATTCTAAAAAATAAAAATATTTATATTTTATAAGAAATAATAATATGAGAAAAATATTTTTTAAATTTTTTACAAAAATTCATGAAACTGAACTTTAGAGTATTTAAATTCATTTTATTGCATGCATGTTACTTTCTTGGAGTTGACTTCTCTCCCTTGAGAGAAACCTCCTCTGCCTCTCCATTGAGGTAGAGGCTTAACTAGTACTATGAATGGTATAAATTTAATATTTTTATTTTTTATTTTTAATTTATATTTTTAAAATAAAACACATAAAAATTATAAAAAAATTTAATAAATATACTTATCAATTTACAGTCCAAATTTAATATATAGATAAATTAAATTTAATATTAAAATTGTTTAATAAATTTATTACTTTGTTCAAAATATATTTGCACTGTCCAAAACATATCTAAAAAGTTAATTTAAATTTTTATATTAAATTTAAAATATTCATATTAAATCTAGATTGTCAAATTGATAAGTATATTTATTATATTTTTATATATTTTTTATTCTAAAAATATAAATTTAAAATTTAAAAATTAAAGTCGGACGGTCCGGATTTATCAGAGGAGGCGGAAGAAGCTGACTCCTACTTTCTTATGTGAGTTAACCTTTTAAAAAAAAAAAAAAAACACGAGCGCGCGCGCGCGCGCAGAGAATAAACGCCGCCACATGTCACGCATTGTTGATTCTACACACTCTGATAATTATTTGATTAATTTGATAGTGGGTACTATTAACTTTAATATAATTTGATTTCCCTCTCTGACCAAGCATTTGTCTTCGGCCATATATTTTGTCACTCAATGATAAACTGTTAAAACATTTGCTAACAATTCTAACAACGTTATATGCCTGCTCATTCACCAAAATATTATGTAGATATTTCTTTAATTTATTGAAATTAAATGATATTACATATATTCCCTCCATTAAAATATATAAGGTATTTTTTGAAGGATTGGATGTTAAAAAATATAAAACATTTTTAGCCCTATTGAATAATTTACTTTATATTTATTTTATAGTGTTTATAGGGGTAAATATGAAAAGATAAGATTAGTTTAAAAATAAGTAACCACTTTATCGGAGTGAGATTTGGTTAAAAATACCTTATATTTTTAAACAAAAAAAATACATATATAACTTTTCTAAGAAACTCTATATACTATATATTTTATTTTAATTTTAAATATTTTCATTGACTTGAATTAAAAATTTTAAGATAAAAACTAATCATTGAATTGAGGAAGTTTAACATATTTTTCATTTAATTGAGGATTTAAAAGGATTATAGTGTAATTTTATTCATGAATACAATAACTATTTATATACTTAAATATTTTAAACCTTTTTTCACATATTTTAGTAAGAATTAAATGTTAGAAAAAAATGAATAAACTATTAAAATTTTAAATTATTATCCATTCTAAGCATCATTTAGGAGAAGATATCCAGTTCAATTATATCTCAATGGATATGTTTTACCGATTCTTTACTAATCAATTTGAAGAATAAACTAAACCGGCCGGATTGAAGACCGAGTTAACAACATATATATACTTTTACCCAAGAAATAATCATTCATTTCGTGAATTAAAAGGAAATGGTCTGTCAACAAATATTAATGCAATTAATAAGAATTTAATTTATAATTTATAAAATCATGAGTTTAGATATTGTTGTTGATGTGAAGATCTTATTAATGGGCGATCTGTAAATATCTCTATAAATATTCTTCGAGCTCAAAGCCATGCGCAGATACTGGTGAGCTCTCAAAACTCAACTCACCTATACTTTTTACTTTTCCCTTAATTAATTCTCATTATTTTCTTAAAAAATATTAATTACTAGTATAAATGGTCTTATTTATAGCAACATTGCACCTCCAAATTTTTGCACGTCACGTAATTAAAAACGAAGGAAGAGCATATAAGAAGTAAAGTAATATTGAATATTTCAAAAAGTATCAGAAATTAAATTATAATTCTTGGTTCGCACCTAACAGTACATCACGTAAAAAATAATTTATTATTGTATGTGTTATGGGATATATATATATATATATATACAAGACCCATCCCTTCTCTTATTATTGCTTCAATAATTATTAATGGCTTTCCAAGAGCTGTTCCTCCTACTTCATGAACACATTATTATTATTTCTTCTTCTGTTATGATCTTCTTCTTCTTCTTCGTCTTCAACATTTCATCGCTCAGAAATCTTCAGTTTCAGAGAAAACTGCCGCCAGGGCCAAGAGGATGGCCTCTTGTGGGTTGACTTCCATTAATGGGGGATATGCCTCATGTTACCCTCACAAAAATGGCTAACAAATATGGACCCATCATGTACCTTAAGATGGGAACTAGAAAAATGGTCGTGGCTTCAAATCCCGCTGCGGCGCGAGCCTTTCTCAAAGATGCCGGCCATAACTTTGCGAACCGGCCGTCCAACGCCGGCGCCACCCATGTGGCTTATAATTCTCAGGATGTGGTATTTGCTAAGTATGGACCTAAGTGGAGGCTCATGAGAAAGCTCTGTAATCTTCACTTGCTTGGTGGAAAGGCTATTGAGAACTGGGCACAGGTTGTTATTATTATTATTATTATTATTATTTTAGCCTTGTTCGGATGTATATTTTTTATATGGCATGATTTTTAGAATCTAATAACATGTTTAATTAATTTTTTTAAAAAAAGTTTAGATAAGTGTTTTTGATTTTATAAATAAGTTTCACTATTTTTTTTATTTTTTATTTTTTATTTTTCAAAAAATTAAAGAAAATGAAAATATCATGAAATTATTATTTTTATTTTTAAAACACATTACATTTAGTTATTGAAAAATTATTGTCGCAAAAAATCCCATTGATTGTCTTCACCATGCATGGGTTATCATCGGACAACTTGGCTAGCAACAATGCCAACCGTATGCCCAACAATTACTATACATAGACCACTATCATCCAAAGTAATATAATTAAATAGATTATTTGTTTTCTTTTGAAAATTAATTTTTAAAAGATAAAAATAGAAACGAAATCAAATAACTTTTAAAATTTCTCGTTGAAATAAAAAAAATCAGTACAGAAATGAGAAAGATACGAAAAGAGAAAATTTAATCAGATCCATTCATGTGAGTCATCCATTCATCTTCCATATATCATGAAAGAATGAAAATTTAATACGAGAAACTTCAAAGCCAAAAATGAGTTGGCGTTATTGTGTGTGCGCGGGCGCCATTTAACAGGTGCGAGCCGAAGAACTGGACCAAACGGTTCAGGCAATGCACCGGTCGAGTCTTGTGGGGGAACCGGTGGTGGTGCCGGAGATGCTAACATACGCCATAGGGAACATGTTAGGGCAAGTGATCCTGAGCCGTCGCCTGTTCGATACGAAGGGGAGGGAATCCAACGAATTCAAGGACATGGTGGTGGAGCTGATGACCACCGGCGGCTATTTTAACGTCGGCGACTTCATCCCCTTTCTGGGCTGGCTCGACCTTCAGGGCATTGAGCGAGGCATGAAACGCCTGCACAAGAGGTTCGACGCCTTGCTGACAAGGATGATCAATGAACACGTGGCGTCCAATGATAGGCGCAAGAGTAAACCTGATTTCTTAGACGCTATCATGGCTTATCTTGGAGGCGATCACTCTGATGCAGACCATAACTTTACACTCACCAACATTAAGGCTCTTCTTCTGGTACGTCTCGTTAACTCTATTTGTCTTTCTCTGCATGTGCATGGTGGGTAAGGATTTTTTTTTTTTTTTTGTGCATGCCCTATACAGTCTTTGAGTAGGTAAGTTTTAATGTTTTACTGCTTTAGCGGACAGGATCACTTGGAATCTTTAGATTAAAAATATCATGGAAAAATATAATAACCAGTAGGTCCCTATGCTTTGATTTCGTAATGTTTTGGTTATTGATTTAATCTTTCAACTTTAACTCAATATAACTTAATTCTTCATAGTTTATCAAGGTATAAAATTGTAGGAACTAATTAAATTGTACCAAGTAAAAAAAAATAAGAGCTTAGTTGTTTTGAATTAAGAAATTATAAGGAATGTAATAATATTTCAAGTCAAAAATTTAAGAATTGAAAGTTTTCTCTCCATATCAATAAAAGGCATAACTGAATAACACAATGTCCTAACAACTAATATAATGGGAGAAAGTTATATATTTGACCTACATACTTAAAATATTTATTTTTAATTAAATAAAGACATGTGTATGTTATTTATTCTATAATAAATTATTGTTACAAATATTATTAATACATTAATTAAAACCTATTTTTTTTATTTGATTGAATAAAAATACATTAAGTATATAAGATTAAGTACCTAAGTCTTGCTCTTATACACTAATGCACCAAGGCAAAAGCTCTGTTTTTTCCTTATAATTTGGATTAAAACAAATTGTTCAAAGTTCTCTTATATTCAAGTGTATTAGTTGTTTAAAAAAAATAAGACGAAGTTAATTAGTACAAAACTACAAAGAAATAACATTGAAGGATCACAAAATTATATGCATTCAAATTTCTCATACTTTCATGTTATTGCAGAACCTATTCGCAGCAGGCACAGACACATCCTCAAGCGTCATAGAATGGGCACTTGCAGAGATGCTAAAAAACCCTAGTATCATGAACAAAGCACAACAAGAAATGGACCAAATCATCGGCCATGAACGTCGTCTCCAAGAATCTGACGTCTCAAACCTCCCTTACCTCCGAGCAATCTGCAACGAGACCTTCCGGCTACATCCTTCCACCCCTCTCAACCTCCCCAGGGTGGCGGCCGAGCCGTGTGAAATCGCCGGCTACTTCATCCCGAAGGACACGAGGCTGAGTGTCAACATATGGGCCATAGGACGAGATCCTGACGTGTGGGAGAAGCCATTGGAGTTCAAGCCAGAGAGATTTGTGAGTGATGAGAAGAACAAGAAAATGGATCCTAGTGGGAATGACTTTGAGTTGATTCCTTTTGGAGCTGGAAGGAGGATATGTGCAGGGACGAGATTAGGGATTTTGATGGTTCAATTCATATTGGGGACTTTGGTGCATTCGTTTGATTGGAAGCTTCCAGAAGGAGTTTCGGAGCTGAATATGGAAGAGACCTTTGGACTTGCCTTGCAGAAGAAAGTTCCTCTCACAGCTATGGTTAGCCCTAGGTTGTCCCCTAGGGTTTATACTTTATAGCATTGCCTCAAGTTAGACGCTGACATGGAGTTCTGGATGGATTCAAGGTGTCTGCTGTCTTCTCTTCGGCCTTTATAATGCCCAAAATCTCATCCGATGTCTTCATCATTTGAAGGAATTAGATGAAATTTCTTTCATCATTGGCCCTAATGAACGGCTAAGATTTTAGATATTAGAGAGGGCATTAGACTTCTCAAATCCATTCAAGACAGCGTCTTTAGAAGAAAGCAGTGGAGAAGTAGTATTAAGCATACACATATAAATTATTGTAGAATTATAATAAAGGATATTATTTTATGCTGCGTCTAGAGGTGGGATCAAATCCACCATTAGACATTAGCCCAGAGTTCTGGATGGATTTGGAATGTTAGTTGTCCTCTTCCCTGTCTCCTTTAATGTCCAAAATCTCAGTCCTTCATTTAAAGAAATTAGAAGAAATTTCTTTGACCATTGAAATGAACGGCTGAGATTTTGGATATTAAGGAGGACATTAGACACCCCAAATCCACTTTATGACAGGAAGAAATAAATGGAAATAAATAAATTAATTTAGAATTATAGTAAAGGATATTATTTTAATTAGTTTAATTTGTAATGTGTAGCATTTCTTTCTTGTCATTCTCAGAGACAAAAGCAAAGACTTAACACCATGCTTGCTCTGCTCTTCGAGCTAAGACTCATTCAGTAAGTGAGCTAAGAATGAGTTTCGAGTGAAGTTGCTACAGGAAGAGAAAAATCTCAGATAACTGTAGTAGCACTACACAACAATTAAAGTGGCGTTCTCCCTTAATTAAAACTTCTCATCTACTTTCAGGAAATGTTCCGAACAGAGAACTTACAAAAAAACAATGCCGCATTCTCCGAAGATTGAGGAACAAGAAGAGATCTATTAAGAGAAAGATTTGTCCAAGAGAAAATCTTAACAGTTACATGCAATCACAAACTACACGAAAGTTGCCCCTTTTTCTTTTGGATTGTCTCAGTGAAGCCATCCCTTTTCTCATCTCTTTGGGGTTTCTCTACTGTGGGATCCCTGTGATAATTTTTTCCTACATTCACGGGGATGAGGAAAGCAGTTCCGAGGAGGAACCCGAAGCTGTTGGCGCATCCAGTGGACCTTCTTCTTAGTCTTCAGCTCTCACTAGACTCACTACTCTAAGTGAAGGAATCTGAGAGGAAGGGAATTGGAATTTCTAGGAGGAAACCTCTATGATGTGGTATAAGATGGCCAATTGCATTAAAAGATTGGCTAAAGAAGTTTTTGGAGGGTCAAAATCACTCACATAAAGAAAGTTGGTGGTGAAACCAACCACTAGAGATTGGACATATATATAATCTTTATTCTAAATAATAAAAAGATATTCTAAGTTAAATTTGATAAATAATCAGTTCGTAGTAAGTCCTGCAGATGACCGGAGGTGAAAAGACAAAATGGAGAGACGGATCGATACGCCTAAGCCGAATAGAGGGATATGGTGTTTACCTAAATAGAGTGGAACGGCAACGCAAGCTCACTCTTGAAGAGACTTACATACTACTAGTCGTTTTTGTTTGTGTATTGAACTTTGTTGATGCTCTCTTCTGTGGAAAGTAATGAAAATGCTTTGGTGGTCAGGCTCTTAATGTTTATTGTATTTTTTATGATCCTTCCATTAACTACTCCTTTCTCCCTTAGAATATCACAATACATTATCCTTATATATATATATATATATATATATATATCCTGGGATTTAGTTCAAGGAGTCGTCAGATCGATGAGTCACTTATTTTTATTCTTAAGCCAATCCTCAAGGTAATAAGCAGTGCAATGCATGAGGTAAAAGCTAGTTATATAAAATCTAAAATCAATCTTCTATTGCTATTCAATTCCTATTAATTAGCAATGACATTTTTAAAATAGCTATACACACACACACATAATCTAAAAGCAAAGTTCTTCTTGCTATCGTATTACCACAGTTTAATTATTATTCATTGAAGTGATATTTTCAAGTTTAAAGAGTTCAGCACTCTCCCAAACCACATATTTTATTTTTAAAAATGAAAATTGAATATTCCTAATACAATGCACATGAAATTTTATAGTCTAGTGGTACTACTAGGTTTATAAAATAAGTTATTGTATACTTGTCTTGGCGCTGCATATTTGACAGTAAATAAACGAAGTAATATTTTTAATCAAATTGTTAAATATGTCCTCTTTGGTTAAATTTAATTAAAACTAAAATTGAATTGAATTGAATCAGTCGATTTAAAAAGTAAATAAATCTTGTTAATTATGTTTTACATTCCAATAGGTTTGATTTCATCTGGATAGATCCAGTTTATGTTCATCAATTATATTTATTTGAATATTTCTCAAATGTTACATGGTCAACAAATGAAAAGGGCCGGGAATTTAAATTATATATAAACAAACGAAAATTTTTGTTATGTTCAACTCATTCATACTAGAGATAAATAATTAAATTAAAACCAATAATAATATATAGTATAAGTACATGTTTCTTATACTTTTTTTTTGGGGAATTTGACTCATTTTTCTGACATTTTTAATACTCATTTACAACAATGGAATTGATTTACCTTATTTCAACTATAGATCGGATTTGCTCAAGAATTTCGCTAACACTTTCATTCCTATGGGAGAAACAACAAATAACAACATGGGACTTGTTACAATAATTCACAGAAAAGAAAAATGCAAACAAACAAACAAACATCAATGTAGAAAAATTTCTCAATCCTTCGAGCCATGCATGTAGAAAGAGATACTTGCTTTTTCTTCTCATCATCTTCACAAGCTCCTTCCCACATCTCTCTTACTCTAAACACCAAGAGAGATACATAATATATGAATGATTATCAAAGATCCTTCTTTCACGAGTGCCAGTTTCAATCAGAATCCCTAATTAAAGCAAGAAATATATAAGTAAAGTTATAATTAAAGTATTAATATTTGACTGTTGGATTGCTTAGACGATACTGATCGTGCCACGTGATTGACCAATCAAATTTGGATCCCCTAAAGTATTTCATGGGATGAAGTAGAGAGAGATAATTCTGTGAGTTATTATATCTCTCTCAATCATAATAGTAAGAACCAAGTCAACTTGGCTACTAGCTGAACTGATAATCGATTAAACAACTGTCTTGAGTCTTGACTAGTCCAATAAAATGATTTATTCTTGATTTGTTTGATTATATGATTCAACTACGGTTTTGACCATTAACCCTTGAATCGGTATCTGGTCTAGTTTTCATGCTTTCTTGGAGGATCCAAATTTTGCAGTTATCTTTTGTCTCAATCACGTGATCAGACCGTATGTCCTCTGCAAGTCCAACGTATGTAACAGTGGAAAATAATAACAATGTTAAGAAACTGCACAAAATTCTCACTTTAAGAGAATTGTTTCGATGATGAAACACTTGCCAGATGATGGTGGTGAATTGAAGATTACCCTTTCTTGCCATTTATATTGCTTTCCCTCAACAATGGAAGTCTCTCCCCAACTAAAACCTTATATATAAGAAAAGTATATGTAGTGATGATGATAGAGATCAAACATATGAATCACGCCTTTTCTTGGTTATGGCTTCTGGGTTTCCTTTTCTCATCATTGCTACAAACTCTTCATAGTTTATCCTTCCGTCCTGTGCACACGTACAGTAAATTCATTTATAAACTTGTAATCCTTAAACTTTATCTCAATTGTCAATTTATTTCTTGAATTTTAACTTGATACTGTTTAGTCCTTATAGTTTATACAAGTTCAAAAATTATAGGAATTGGGTTGTACAAAGTTAAAAATTTATAAGAACTGGGTTGTTTCGAATCAAGAATATATAAAGAATGAAATGATAATTAAAAACAAGTTCATGGATTAAAAATTATGTCTTTCCTTCGTAAAATTTATAAGCCACAGAGTAATTTTCACAATCTTACAGGTATATGTCAAAAGATTTCAGATAACATCTACATATAATATTGAATTGACTTGTTTAATATTTTTTTTTTTTTTACAGAATCATTCAAGTTATAACTAAAGTTAAAGAGGATTGAAAGATTAACATCAGTACTACAAAATACTAAAATGCAAGTTATAGCTTTGGATCAAAAATAACAGTCAAGCTGCAAAATTTTGTGTGTCACTGTGTGATTAATTGAGTGATTATTAATTAAATGAAGGACGACTTACATGATCTGAGTCAATTTCTGAGATGATTTCTTTGATATCCCTGCCGTCATGCATGTTAAATTCCTTGAGAGCTTGTTCTAATTCTTCAATGGTAATGTACCTGATTTTGTACACCAATAAGTAGAGTTTGTAATACAACCTATATATCTATCTATATATATATATATAACGAAATTATTGTTCACAAGTTATGAATAGTGTGATTTATTATTGGACTCTATGGCATTGGGAATTTTACCCGCTGTTATCTTTATCAAAGTATTGGAAGGCAGTGTAGAGATGTTCTTCTTTGTTCATTCGGTTCATCTGCATTGTTGCTGTGATGAACTCGTCATAATCTATGGTTCCATTGCCATCTGCATCAGCCTGCAATTGTATATATTTTGTAAATCAAAAGGATATTATTCAATATAAAAAAGAGAGAGAGAAAAGAAGCTGCATTTTCTTAAAATTAATACATATATTAGCTATATTTTTCTAAAATTACACATACATCTTTTATTTTTAAAGTATGCACAAAGCTCTTTTAAAAAAAAAGAATGACATTAAAACACTAAAAGATTTTCTATCTCAAAACAAAAATTTGCAAATGAGGTTGGCTAGTTTATAATGAAAAATTAAACTTGTTAAACACACACACACATCATTACTTAGAAATCATTTTCTTTTACAAACTAACAAATCTTTTTTCCAAATTCATGTTTTAAGATTGTAAATAAGGATATGAAAGTAACAAATCAATGAAAATGGTGATAAATTTGACAAATTTTCATTTACCTCAAAAAATTTAGGAGGCTAGCTAGGGTTAAAATTTAAAAGAGAATTCATTTTGCTTTAAACAAAAAAGAAATTGTGAAGAAAATATAAGAAGAAAAAAGAGTTAACTTACAGCTTCCATCAGTTGTTTAACTTCTTGTTCAGAGAGCTTGGTTCCTTGTTTAGCAAGGCCTTGCTTGAGCTCTTCTACTGTAATGGTTCCACTTCCATCTGTGTCCATGTTCTTGAACATTTCCTTCAATCCCATTATTTCTTCCTCTGATAGGCACCCAGCAATCACCTGCTCAGATTATTTAATTAATTCATTAGGGAAAACAAGAGAACTTAAGAATAGTAATATAAATATATATATATATATATATATAATATATGTATACCCTCAAAGCAGCTTTTTTGAATTGGTTCATTGCTCTGAACTGTTTGAGTCTGTTGAGCACAGCATTGTCAAGAGGAGTATCAGGTGCTTCTCCATCCTCCTTAATCCATGGATGATCTGTTCAAATTAAAACCAGTTCAATCAAACCCTAATTGAAAGCTAATCATATATATATATATATATATTATATTTAAACTCACTTAGAACTTGGTAGGCTGTGAGCCTGGCCTTGGGATCAGAATTCAACATTTTCTTGACAAGATCTTTTGCTGATGGTGAGATGGACGGCCATGGATCGGCTGAGAAATCTACATGTCCTCTTAAGATTGCATTGAAGATGCCATGCTCAGATTCTGTCATATATAACACATCCCGTTTTTTTTTTTTTGGGGGGGGGGAATTAATGTTATCGATTGACATAAAATATAAAATCTTTTTGTTAATTAAGTTTTAAAGTAATTAAGAGCATATATATAGTTAAGAACTAATTAAGAAAGAATAATCAAGAGTATAAACCTGCCCAAAATGGAGGAACACCACAAAGAAGAATGTAGAGCATGACACCAATACTCCATATATCAACTTCTGGCCCATATTTCCTCTTCAATACTTCAGGAGCTATATAATATGCACTCCCAACAATATCTTTAAATGTCTCCCCTGTATAATCAATTTAAAAGAATGTTATTCAATAGTTCTTCTTGCTCTTGTAAATTTAAATAATTAAAATTTGCAAGAATAAAGTTTTCATAAACTAAAGTTAAGGTAAAAGTCAATTATTGTATTAAAAAGTAAGTTTAACAAAATAAAACTTGTTTGATTAATATAATTAAGAAGCATTATTTATTTGTAAATTCTAAAAAAATTAAAATAAATCGATAAATAATCACAAAAATTCAAAAGCCCAAAAAAAATCAGCTTCCACTCTAACCTTAAGTTTGAGCCCATAGTTAGTTTTGAACAATTTTGAATAATGAAGCTGTATTAAACCTAGCTATCCAGAAAATTTAGGTCACTCTTTTCCATCGTAGAAACAATCGTTACGTATTCCTTGCATTATTTTTCTTTCATGCATGAATCAAGATTAGTTTTCTCCCACTTTTCTTGTAATTAAAACCTAAAAACAAAATATCTCATGATCATGAAACTAGAAAAAAGAACACAGACGATACAAAAGCCCAGAGAGAGAGACCTTCTTTGAAGAAAACGGATAAACCGAAATCGGTGGCCTTGAGAGGGGAATCTTCGTTCTTGTTCAAGAGCAAGAAATTCTCGGGCTTCAGATCTCTATGAATCACTCCCATAGAATGACAAGTATGAACGATCTGCACTATCGTCCTCATCAACGACGCTGCCGCTCGCTCCGTATAATGACCTTTCTCGATTATCCGATCGAACAGTTCACCGCCGGCGCACAACTCCATCACCAGATGCACCGAATGCTTATCCTCAAACGCTCCTTTAAGCTCCACCACGTTCGGCTGTCCCGCCAAATGATGCATTATCTGAACCTCCCTCCTCACGTCCTCGATATCTTCTTTGTTCGCGAGCTTCCTCTTCGCGATCGTCTTGCACGCGTACTGTTGTCCGGTGGCCTTGTGCGTGCAAAGATGCGTCACTCCGAATTGTCCTCTTCCTAGCTCTTTTCCGATCGTGTACGTGGCCTTCACGTCCTCCATCGGACGCTGGAGGACTGGTCCCATCGGCCCAGGCTTACCGGCCTTGGACGGAGGAGGATTCGGTGCCGGGGATGATTTCACCGAGTTACTGCCACCACCTCCTCCTCCTTCTCCTCCCCCGCTGTTGTTATTGTTGCTGCCTCCTTGGGAATTGTTCAAGGATCCTCCCTTGGCAACATCGGCCGCTGAGCCGGTGGCTTCGGCCGGGGCATCGGTGTCGTTGCTCTGAGAGCAACAGTTGCCCATGGTGGGGGGAGGGAGAGATGAGAGAGAGGCAGGATGACGAGAGAGAGGAAGAGAAGTAATATAGGGTGGAAAAAGAAATGGTCATAAGGTTTGGCAAATATTATTGAGGCTACAAGGGGTTGGTGAAGACAGTGTATGTGTGTGATTGGACAATTGTACAAACAAACAAACAAAACCAAACCCCAAAAAAAAAAAGGTCAGGAAAATAAAATAATTTTTATATATAATAAATTAAAATTGGATTAAAAAAAACAGTTTTAGTCCAAGTGTGTGAAAAATGAGTGTGTGCATCTTGGGGTGTTTGTGGAATTAGGAAAGACAATGGGCTAATAATAGTGAGGTGAGATTTTAGGAGGCTTATATTAGAGGATGGTCATTGAAAGAGTCTTTGTCGTGTCTTTTAGGGCTTTATTCAGACAAAGGTGAAGAGGATTTTTCGGATAAGAGAAAATGATTAAGTAAAACACGGTTTGATATCACAAGGTTATCTATCATCCGTGAAAATAACAACAGATTATTCAAGTCCATACTTGTAACACAAGTATTGATTTTCTTCTAGTAAGAATAAAGAGATTCTTACTCAACCAACTAGGGGTGGGTCATAAGTCTAATAATAATAATAAAAAAACTAATTTTTTATAATATAATAAATCAAAATTTAAATCCTTATTAAAAGAGATATTCATGTTTAATTATGCTTCAAATAAGATTGCGTGCAATCTTACTCTGCAAGCTTGTGTTGTTGCATGCACTTATTCGGGCACAAAAATTGATCTCTTGCACAAATATTTTTTTCTTAACAGAAGATGGTTGAGTGATAAGAAACTCTCAAACATCCTTTAAATAAAATCTCTAGTTGAATTCTTGTAAATAAGAAAATGGGGTAATACAACTTTCAGTCATTTACATTTGTATGAGTTATCAATTTGGTATCTCAAGTTTAATTTTTATTGTTTCAGTCCTTAATGTTTACATCAATCTTCAAGTTAGTTCTCAAAATTTTATAGAACAAATTAGCCGTCACAATAAGCTGATATGTAAATCAAGTCGTTGATATGGAATATACACGTGGATCAATTAATACATATAAGATAAATTTTCAATTACTGATTATTGCTAATGTGTATTGATTTTTTATTTCCTATTTTCCAAATTGTAAGTTATACGTTATTTGGGATTAACAATAGCAGCAAATTAAGGTGTGCAATGGTGAACACTAAATTGTCAAAGTGAGATGACGATGAGATATTTGTGCGCAAATGCTCTTCTTCCTTCTTTTTCTTCGTGCCCCAGTAGACCTTGATGGAGATAGGTGATGCAGTGTTTGGTTTTGTAATTTTTGAAAGGCTGAATATGTTGCTTTTCTTATTGTTTTATCCACATCAGCATTCCTATTTCTTACAATATTAATCTATATAGCTGTCACATCATCATATCGTTAGCCATGTCAGAAAAATTTAACCGTGTTAATTTCTCACATAACATTAAGGACTTTTTAAATAAATATATAAAACGTTAAGAATTAAAATGATAAAAATTAAATTTAAAGGATCACATTAATAATTCATGCAAATGTAAAGGATTAAAAATTACATTTTTATAAGAAAATTTATGTTGAGAATTTCCTATTGCTATAGACCCTACCTTAAATCTCTTTGTTACCAAAAATAGAATAATCTTTTAGCGTCACAGGACTTTTCCTTTTCAAATAACCATGTTGAAAATAATTATAGAAAGAGTTGGTAGAAAATTTTTCTCAACAAGATCGCACACTCAGTAATGTTGTTAATCCGATTTGATTTATTACTTCTTATGAAGCCATAAAATCAGAGTAGTAGTCTAACACATTAAAAAATGAACAGAATCAATTTTCTTGAGTGAATTGTGGACGAAATTAGAGTTGAGAGGAAGTTAAGCCTCCATCAACCAGGTCACGTCTAAAACTTGTTTATAAACACTTAAACAAGCCAGACTTGAATTTTTAAAACCTAGCCTAGCCTGTTTAGGTATATTTATACATTTTAATACTTAAATTATATTTTATTTTATATATTTAAATTTTATCCTGTAATTAATTTTTTATCCAAGAATAATTAATTTCATTTTCTTCCACCCTAAATTTTAATTTTTGTAATTTTGCAACATGTAACTCTTTAAAATATATTTTATTCAGATTTATTATAAGTTTTATTCATTTTGATTATATATAGGCTTTAAATAGGCTTTAAGCCTTTAAGCCTATTCAAAATCCGAAACATGTAGACTTTGAAGCTTACATAAAAATACAAGTTTTGGTAGGTTTGAGGTTTACTTAAAGACTTTGAGACTTAAATTTAAAAATCTTTTTAAATGCCTACATATAAAGTAGGCCTTCCCAAGCCTACTACGAACTCAAGGTTACGTCTATGAAAAAGCATGCATACAGCCTTAAGCTTGGGTAAAACTTGAGGCTTGTATTACAGGCTCAAGCTTGTTTGATGAAAGCCTAACTTGTCCTATTCCCACTCCTACCATAATTAGCCACATCTACGTGAGGCTGTTTGATTAATAGAAAGGATGAGAATTGACTGAATTAAATTAAATAGCAAAACAAAAATAAAGTACAAAAATGGATTTCGCGTTATATGTACTATAAAATGTCTGGACTTGAAATGCATCAGAACTCAGCATGGCCAGTAAATGAGAATAAACAATGTAGAATATATGAAAATTACAGCCTCATATTCCAAAGTTTCACTACTTGCCTCAAATTATTGTTTGAAATCCCAAAAATAATCTACACTAATGACCTTTTCTCCCAACAAAATCTTGCCATCAAGTATACAAACATGGAATATCATGCAGGCAGTAATCTATTGTATGAAAATATTCTGGGAAGGGGACCAAAAAAATAAATTAGTAAGTAGGGACTGATGGATCAACCTTCACAGCATATGCATGGATTCCCCCGGATATATTGTATACTCTTCTAAATCCCTAAAACACAAACATCAAAACAGTCAGAAAGAGAAGCGGAGTCTCAGTCCAGTAGTGCCTTTCAAAGATTGGAGAAATTCTTGCAAAGACTAGGTGTACAACGTCATCCATACCCTATCCAATAAAAATATATCATGTCATATGGCTGCAAATATGAATTGATTCTGCCATTAATGATAATAGCCATCATTGGCAAAATCAATTTATATTTACAACCATCTCACATGACATATTTTTATTGGATAAAGCATGAATGATGTGGTGCACCTAGTCCGTGCAAGAATCTCTCAAAGATTGATGCATTAAAAGTTCACATTACCAACAGTAATAATGAAAAGTAAAAGAAAATTGATAATTCACAGAAAACACTGTAGCCTTGTTTGGTAAGGAAAGGACGTGTAGAAGTAATTTTTTTTTTTAAATATTTCTCATATCCTCGTTATTATTATTCAAGATTGTTTATGTTGTTCATTACATTTGAAAATAACGTCGTCATAATAATTTTCTAAACAAAAAAAAAATGTTTTTCCCTTTCATTTCTTTTTCATTGTGTGCCAAATGAGCTCTATATGATAGGAAGTTTGATTAGGAGATTTTTGGTGTATCTCCATTGAATAGTAGATATTGAAAATCATTCAGGGACTTCCTTTCATCAAGCAAGAACCATTTTTTTTTTTTAAATATTTGTAGATCACATTCTCTGCCTTGAGAACAGAAGAATTTTTCCTGCACTAAATCATAGAAGAAAATCAACAATTATACGAGTGACTCAGGACTCTGTAGTTAGATCCTGATGTAAATGAACGACCTTGAAAGAAATTAAGAAACCAAAACATAAGGGAGAAACTGTTTAAAGCTGGGCTACAAGAGAAGCCATTGTAAATTGTAATTTGTACCTGTGACTGCAGCCACTTGGCAACTTGCAAGGACCGCATGCCATGATGACACTGCATTTCCAAAGTTTAGTTACTGAATACTTTGACAAATAGAATTGCACAACGAAACACAGACTTGTTAGAAACTGCCAAAACATTGGATTGCAGGATGCTATTGCTAAGCATTCCTTTTAGTCAAAATATCAAAGCATTCAACAAAAGTCTATAAATTCAGTTTGAAGCCAATCGAACACGATATAAATGAATATACACAGTAATAAGATGAGGAATCATCAACTGGCAGTCGACATGGAAAATGGTCAACCTGGGCTTGCGATAAATAAGTGGAGAAAAACCTGTAGAAATTCATATTCTAACCAATACTTTAGACAACACGTAAAAGACAATTCAGTGCCCAAGTAACATAGGCACAAGCATTAGTACAGGTGCAGGTAAACAGGCATGGGTTACATTAATATTTCCAGAATATAGGGTAAAGGTACTAAATAAATAATGAAACCTAAAGTTCAGGTAACTCAAAGTCAACTCAATATTGTTTCCTCAAAACTTTTAGGATAATTTTTTTTTTTTTTTGGTTTACCTTTTTGGATACAAGAAACCTCTACCCATACCCCACCCCAACTTTACCACCTGAGCTAGTCTCAGGTGGCTATTAGGATAATAATATTTAATTTAAAGAACACAACAATATTAATTCAAATTCAAATTGGAAATTCAATTTAAAGAACAAGAAAAAGTACTGCAAGGCTGGTTTTCCAGCTACCTCTTGGGAAAAACATCATGTTAAGATAGATAAGTTGTACTCACCAAAACATATGTATCCTTGTTAGGATCAAATGTGGTAGTGATATCAGGTCCCCAATTTCCAAATTGTCGGAGGGGAAGAACCTTAAAACCTGGCAGAGATGCTTTCTCCCTGTATAAAAGGAATGTATCAAGAAGTGGTAGAAAAGCAGACATAAGCTATTAATGTAAATGGAACAGCCTGACAGGAGGACATCGAGAAAACTAAAGAAGGAGAAAAATAGACAGAACACAGTGGAAGAGCCTCTACATGAATATCACACAGACCTACCACCCCGTTTTCCACAGTATGCTTAAATAATAGTGTTAATGCTGAAATGCTCTCAATACTTTCACTTAAAGAGCACATCAACTTCTCAGTTTCTTTATTCAAGCAAGTTACTGCCTCCATCTTATCACTTTAGTATGACCATTCGCCACTCATTCACTCAACTTAATTGTTTACAAATATTAAATAAATGAAATCATCAAGCATATATTTTAATGATTCCCAACACCAGTTAGAGTTGAATGAGAGCATACACTTCCTCTGGCTCTCGAACATCAATCAACTGTGCCTCCTCCATGAAGTTGGGATCCTGAATTTTTGCATGAAGCTCATTAGGTTGAATGTCTTGAAGAATGGTTTCTTCCCTACAGGACAATTAGCGAATATTCAAGGCATAAATATATGACATTTACTGAGACAACATCTTGAACTTATTCACCAGTTGTATATCCAATATAGAAATTTAGGCTTCATGTTGAATATACCTTTCGGACAAAACTTGAAGAAGGTGCCATCCAAATTTTGTTTTGCACCTTACAACTTTGTTTAAAGGTGCCTTAAATGCAGCTTCCTCAAATTCAGGAACCTATCACAATATCACCATCAGATGTATGCTCAATCTCAATGATAAAAGAGATAGTTGACTTCTATGATGAAGGAGAATTTTCAGTTTTTTATTTCAGTACAGGATGAACAATGCAGTTTCTTTTAATTTGTACATACTTAGTTCTAGTAAAATGAGCTAAGTAGCAAACATTTCAGACCATATAACTCCAAGTTTGATGAACTTTTATAGCCAGAAGCCAAATAAGAACATTCACAAAAGGGTGTAATTACCATCCCGTAGCCCCACACAAAGTAGCACCAACATAATAAATAGTTATGCAAAGACATTGCATTTAAACTTCCAAAAACTAAATACATAAAATAAATTGCTATTGGTTTAATTTACCATTTCCCCCTTTCTCACCCACCCAAGCATTCCTCCTTCTTCTTTGGATGGGCAAATTGAGTGTTCCACGGCAAGATCACTCAAGTCTTCACCTGAAGATGTATGGATATAGAAGCAAAAATTAGAAAGTTAAACAGCAGAAAACTATCTTCCAAACGATAACTGCTAAATTTATAATCTATAAAGTGCATAGATTGACCAAAAAGTTCACAATTTTGTTTCTTATAAACAACCATGTGTCAACTTTTCACGTGCTCCTTCTGAAAAATCCAAAGATTTAGCTGTTCTAACCTGATGAGATTCTCTGCTGAAGATCCAATAGTAGCTTCTGGTCATCTTCTTTAACTAGCAAATGTTGCACCAGAATCTCCCTAGAACCTTCAGCACTACGGCTACTGCTGCTACACAAGGCTGACAGAGAGTAGATTTGGAAATTCATCATTAGAAAGTATGAATATCATGTCAATGTTATCCCAACATCAATCCCAAATAGTTTTGAACATATGACTATAGAATACAATTTTACTGGCAGCCAATTACAATATTACAACTGCCGCCAACGGCCAACATAGTCTACACCACTCCATGAAAATATCAAAGAGAAACCTTAAGCACTTCACAGTCACGCTCAGTTTACCCTCCCGCAGCATATGATTCCCAACTACCAGTTAAAAAATTGTATCACCGTAATGACTATAAAAACTTCGCAGAAGACAAACAGCTTCAATTTTCACGTTACTCAGCGAAATCTAACATGACCTCCAAAATCATACGCTCAGAGTCAAATTGGAAAGTTCCGACAAGCAGGACATGGAGGGGGGAAATAACAAAAACAAGAAGATACCAAGGTGCAAAATCTACCACTAGTAGGAAACGAAATCATGAAGTAGTTAGATAGTTTTTGGAAGGATTAATACCTCTGACTTGGCGGCGCGACAACCCCATTGTAGGAAGTAGTTGCTTGAAATTGAAGGAAGCAAGAGGATGCGAAGAAGTCAGAAATCCGTGGGAGAAAACCCTGCGAGATGTGGAGCAAGTGAAGAAGGCGCGAAGATTGGAAGGAGAAGAGAGGGAGAGATTGGGGATGAGAGATAGCCTCAGGGCACTGAGAGCTGGAGACGCTATCATTGGAAAATGCGAAGCTCTAACTCTAAGCATGGCTTCACTGAATTGAATCAAAGCGGCGAATGGGGGCACCACACAAAAGGTCGTTTGATTGAATTTCGCGGATCTTAACACAAATTAAGTCAGATAATCAAACAATTAAATTCAGTGTCAATATAAATATAAGCATGCCCCCCTAACCTTGGCAAAATTAGGAAGCGTTAATATCTAGGCAAAGGTCCCAAGGTTTTAATTAAATCTTATAAGAAACCATGATTTTAAAAAAAAAATGAAAAAATGACAATAAATATCTTTAAATTATCTAAATGTATATTAATCTTATGAAATGGTATAATTCTCTTACAGTCCCAATAGATGTTTCTATCATTAGAAAATTATAGAAAACGACACTTTGCCTTTTATTCAAATTAAAAAAATTTATAATTTTTCATTTACAACTTTTATTCATATATTAATAATTTTTATTTTTAAATTCACAATAATTTAATAATTGTTCATAAGTCTTAATCTATAGGTCCTAACATGCATCAGTGTTGAAAATTTATAATTTTCTATTCATAACTTTTGTTTATATATTAACAATTTTTATTTTTAAATTCGCAACAACTCAATAGTATTTGAAACTCCGCATCTGCAAGTTCTAATATACATCAGGCGTCAAAAATTTATAACTTTCTATCCACAACTTTTATTCGTATATTAACAATTTTTGTTTTTAAATTCATAACAATTCAATAGTTATTTGCAACTTCACATATGCAAATTCTAATATGCATCAAGTGTTTAAAATTCTCATGTTTTCATTCACAACTTTTTCCCTTGATTCACAATAATGCAACAAGGAATTGTAATTTATTAGCACCCTTTGTAAATTGACTAAATCGGTAAAAATGAATTATCACTCTAATCTAATAAATAACAACTTTTATTAATTTAAATGATAAGAAAACCTTAAAAAGTAACAACTATTTAAGGTTTTGTTATCAATTACATAATCTATAACTTACATTAAAATATTCTACAATCCTTTTGACAAAAATATATGAAGGATTGAATCTTCTAGTGTCATCCTAACATGTCAATCATCTCTCATGCCAACCTGAAATAATAAAATAGTCATTCATCAACATATCTATTTTTAAATATCATAATTATATATATGTTATGTTTTATCCAATAACAACTATTCTTCTTATATATTCACAACTCTGTATTGATCATTTACAAGTTTAGTTTATGCATTTACAACACAACTGAAAATAATATATCATTTCATTTATTCATGAGTAAACAGCCATACCCACATATAACAAAGAAAATGAAGATATCAATCATAAAGAGAAAATGAAGATATCAATCATTTATGCACATTAACACATATCAACTTCAACTATCACATATGAGAGGAAATTTTCAAGAAGAAGAAACTTACCCATAGACAAAGCACAGTAGTAGAGAAAAGAACCCATATACAGAAACTCAAAAAGAAATAAAACAAACAAGAAGGAGGAAAGGAGAATGAGAAGGAGAAGGAGGAGATGGAGAAGGAGAAAGAGACGAATCAAAAGAAGGGCACAAAGAAGAGAAGGGCAAAAGAACAAGAAGACGAAGCAGAGGTAAGAACGCACAAGAATGACTGTACATTAAGCCATGAGATTTTTATTTTATTTGAGAGCAATTTGGTCATTTCCTTTAATTCTCTGATAGAAAAATCTCATGATACCCAAGAAAATTATGCTATTTCATTCGATCAATCTATCATTTACATAATTTAAATGAATTTTTCTATCATTTTTTCCAAAAAATAATCCATCTCATGTTTAATAAAGGATACATGGGATCATTTATTGTCATTTTTTAATTTTATCATTGTTGTAAATTTAATTTTATGACTCACCCTATATTGTTTATCTTTGTCTTCTTATTTTTAATAAAGATAAAGTTAAAAAAATTCATTTTAAAACATATTTAATGACTTAATTATCATTACTTGGTTCAAGTAAATTAGTTAAAAGCACCCCATATTAATGATGCGAGGGAGTATGCATTTAAACAAAGAGACTAAATTGTCCTTCAGGATAGGAGGTTGAGGTTAGGATTTGAAGGTCGCTTAGATTTTTCAGGAAAAATTTAATATTTTATCATAAAATTTTACATGCTTAGTTAATTTTCATAATAAGATAACAAGTGGAAAAAAGTAATTAACCCGAGAATTTGATACACTTGACTTTGGTTTTTCAAAAAGAATATACCATTTTGTTTCGAAAAAATTTACATAAATGGTTAATTTTTAAAATAGGATAAGAAGGTTTTAGGGGGGGGGGAATTAACTCGAGAGCTTGGTGCACCTAATTTTGATTTTTCAGGAAAAATATACTATTTTATTTTTTTTAAAAATGACATGATTGGTTAATTTTCATTATAGGATAACAGATTTTCAAGAAAATTAACCCGAGTCCATCTCAATGTGAGGCCATAATCTCAATTAAGGGCTCATTTAAATATCAGTTGAGTATAATTGATTATAAAAAAATTAATTAATATGATTAATTTTGATTATAATTGATTATATTATAACGTGATCGTATTTGAATTTTTTTAAAAAATTGATTTTGACATAGCTGAATATGTTTGAAAGATTTAATTAGAATCTATTTTAAATGTACAAATTACTACAAAGGACATTACTTTTGAAAATGAAGATGTTAATAAAGTTGTATAATTGTAATGTATGAAAAAAATAAATTAATATATGCAAATTCAAATAAATTTAATAAAAGAGAAAGATATAATTCTTAAATTTATGATGCTTAATTTATGGAAAATGTTATGGGAGTTAATTAACAAACGTGTCATTCTAATTTATTTTAATTGCAATGTCATGGGAGTTTTTTTTTTTCTAAGTAATAATTTAACAGTAGAAAAATAAAAGCGACTCAAAAGTTTAATTCATAGACTAAAAAGGTTCAAAGATTAACTGTTAACAAATGAGCTAGAGAAGAGTATAAAATTGAAGAATATAAACAACAAAGCGAGACGCTGGTACATGCAAGGGCAGGCCGCAGGGGTATCTTTGGACAGCTCATATTTCTGACAAATAATAAATCAAAGTAATAGTATAATCGAAATTGATAAGCTGCAGATTAAAAGAAAACAAAGTTTGGCTTCTAATAATCGATTATCAGGAAATGAAGGTGTTTTGATTTTTTTTTAAGCAAAATCATGGTTTTGTTCATATAATTGATTCTAACTCAGTACCCAAACAGGCACTAAGCCTTATTGTACAAGTTAAAATAACAATAAATATATTTATATAAAATAGAGAAGGTCCTTAAATATCATGTTCTCTAAAAATAAACCTTTCCACTTGACTGTGAGGACCGAGACTTATTGAACTCAGTTAACACTCAAGCTTTCTTCCAAAGGTTAAAGGCAAAACATGGCATTCAAACTCGAGAAATTGGCCAATGTGCTTGTCATAGTAAAGACAGTTATAAAGCTGCTTTCTTTGCAGCAAATTTTATGTGAAATTAGGAAAAAAATTAATTTTGTCTAAAAACTAATTCTATATAATCTGCTTTATTTTAGTGCGTTTAATTATCAGTGATTCAACTATGATGAAATAATTATTGCTGTAAACTACATAGTAATAATAATAATAATAATAATAATAATAATAATAATTGTGTTGATGCTGAACGCAAGAAATAGGCGATAACTACCCCAATTTCCTTATCTTCTTTTGGATCAAGACGATAGATCATCATATAAAGAGAAACCAATAGGGGATAAGTACATATAAAAGTATGAAAGCCATTGAAATAGATCTCACCCAACTCTTTTTTTATCGTATATTAACTCTATCAATTTACTTAGGCAAATTAAGAGAATCCTAATGGCCTTTTGCGATTTACACAAAATTGAGGTAGGACTTTCT
>NW_026555576.1:0-59218 GCF_029017545.1 Prosopis cineraria | reverse complement strand
TCCTATTGGTGGGCCAAGTTCCTATCACATTTTTGTTGCCAATCTTATTTAAAAAAATATAATTTTTTTCATTAAGACTCGAAGATATGAGCAAGGCACAATGAATTCACTATTCAATAGTACTAACTGAGGTGCCTTCATCATATTCCACAAAATTTTCTCATCGTTGGATATTGAAGTTTGCAATTTCTTCACATGTTTTTAGCATTCTTGGCAGGTTTTTCATTTTTCTTATCGATATGAAATTTTGGTATTTTGAAAAGGAAGAAAAAAAGAAAAGAAATAAGTGAAAAAGGGAGGGGAAAAACTTGTCATGATGCTTAGTTACCTATATGAGCTACAGAAGATACACATTCTGACTATCGATATGAATATACTGATCTACCATGATATGCTTTGTCCATCACAAAATATTTATTGACAAGAGAGCTATCGGTATAGTTATGAAGAGCAACAATATATATACACAAGCTATCAGCAGTATGAGCAAATTGATTGTGATAAGGTTGAGCATTGCTATCTCCAGTTTGAGTATGCTAATTACAAGCGATATGAGTATAATGATCAATACCAATATGAGTATATTGATCAACAATGATATGAACATTTTAATAGCCATGGACATGATTATGTTGATCAATATGAGAATAATACCCATCACCATTACGAGTATGATGACTTTCAAGAGAAAATAGACTAAGTTACAACTAACTGGATTGCTTTTTGCAAGAACAAATTGGCAAGCTTATGAGGGATTGTGGTGAAGTTAAGAAGGCAACCTACAAAGTTAAAAGGACCGTTGATGAATTGAGAAAACAAATAGAAGAACAGGCATCAAGTGAGACAATAATGGTAGAAGCTCCTTCCTTACAAGCAGAAGATCCTCTAAATAATGATCAAGTTGTTCATTATACACTAGTACAAGAGGCTCTTTCTCAAATTGTTCCTGGAAAGGATCAATCTCATCTTGCTATGACTATTCCTCATTTGTAGGTTGCATCTTCAAATTCACTCCGCTGCTTAATGGTCAAATCAAGCTGTACCTTATATGTTGGAAAGGTTTTCTAGAGATTCCATATGGTCAAACTACTCGCTCCTACTAGCTCATTCTTTTTGCTACCTAGCTTGTTGAAAGGGATTTCCATATACTCGCTTGTATCAAGTTGCTAGCTCTTGCCAGAGCTTGCTTTTATCCTACTCTTCCCTTCCCTTCCCTTCTAGGATTTTTGCCTCAATTTTAACTCATTAGGAGCTGAGTTCTTCAATCGAGGAAGAAATGGTGTAATATGAAAAAAATATAGTTAGGATTTAATTGAGAATATTAGGGTTATCCAGTAAGGATATTTAAATAATGGTATTTATCCACTAGAATCAACTTTGATTGTTGTTTATTTTATCATCATCTTAGATATTAGTATCTTTAATATTAGATTTAGATTTAAGATTTAGGATTTAAATTTAAATTTAAATTATTTTTCTTTTATTATTTTAGGAGTCTATGAATAGAGCTATGAGTTTTTGTTTGTATCTAATTTTAATTATTATTGAATAGAGATTTCAAGATTTTTGGCTTTTTCTCTTTTTCTTTCTTTCTCTTCCCCTTTCTCTTATCTCTATTGCCTTTTTTTCTCCTCCTATTTTACATCACCAGGCCATCGACCCTTTGTGCGCGCGCGCGCGCGCGCGCGTTAACTAAGTAAATAAACCCTATATATGGACTGAAAGGAAATACTATAAATATAGAGAAGTGCATGGTGAAAAAGGTCGAGTTTGTTGAAAAAATAATGCAACTTTTGACTACTGCAAGAGAAATGACATTATTATTGTGAGAGACCGCATAGAAGATAATCGGTGCATGCACGTGAGGATTTAGCGTTAATTATTGATTCAGTACGTAATGATATTATCACGTATGTACCACTAATATATTCACATGCTATCTTATCCTCTTCAACTTAACGTACGATGTGGCCTAGCTAGCTTTCCTCCGATGGACCATTTTCTCCACCTCCCCATGTGTACCCACTATGTATTGTTCACTCGTTGCACTTCATCAATTATTGCATTATATATATATATATATATATATATTCACTGGTAGCAGATCGATGCAATACTGCAGTAGGATCTTGATTGCTTTGAGAATTGATCTTACGGGAGAGAGGACTGATATATATTTGCGGAACGGGGGAAAAAACATACATAACTTCCTATAGAGTGCATATACAATCACGATATGTAATATGAATATCAAGGGACTTGGATCCTCTCCTGCCATAAATTTTGTACAACCATTTCTCCAGTCACAATCACAACTGTGTTTATGTAATCTAACGGTTGAATATTAGCCAATGGATTACACATGAATTGGTAGTGATTATTGTGTCTGGAGAGGATCCCATTCCGAATATCAAGTACATATAAAACAAGATAAATAACATATTGAAAGTAAAGAAATAAATGTGAAGAAATTACCAGATCTGTGTATGTCTCTATGAATATATGTTGAAGGCGGTGCTTGTACTTAGAGATACGTACAAAAGAAAAGATGCAGAGCAGAGCACTCAGTAAAGAAAGTGGCCAGTGAGAGAGAAGTAGGTTCAGGTGTTGGCTGCAACAAGTCTCCTCAAAGCAGATCGATTCCCCATAGTGTGTGCGCGAACACACATACCTGCCAGTGCTTGCTTGCCGTCAATAAGTTATCAGCATGCATGCATGCGTATAACCTACCCACTTTGCTTCCCTATACACTACACATACCTAGTACAATTAATTCTGGGGACCTTATGATCCTGTGCAAATATGATAAAATATAATACAGGGAGAATGCCAGTGAGGGCCACAAAACGACAAAAAAAAATAGTGAGAATCCATTAAAGGTTTATTTATATACAAGTTAATCAGTTATTTAGGACCTCACTGCTTTTACCAGCATTCTCCCAATTATACAGCCAATTATTTGTAATCCTTGTGCAAATACACATACTGTACATGTCTCAGTCTTTTTATATTGGGCAAGCCGAACAGATATTTTCTCTACTTTTCATTTCAGGTGTTCTTTCTGTAATTTCCATTAGGGTTTTGCCAAATGCCTACAGAGATTTGACGCTTGTCTTGATATGCAGTCACGTCTATGTGTAGAGGGAGTGATTGGAAAACATAGAGACATGATTTAACAGACATGGGAAACAAGATGGGGTGACCGAGTCAGTGTTGTAGACCCCATACCTCGAATTCTTTTTATGATGATGGTCCTCTGCGTGGGCCACCGCGTGGCACCCTCCTATTTGTCATCATCTCACTTCGTGTCCTCGTTTCATTGGTTTTCACTCACTATGATACACTTCGTCAATTTCTCCTGATTAACTCTCAGTCTTATCATAATAATTAACGAGATTTATTAGGATATTGATGCTAGAGCTCCGAGTCTGAATTTATTCAGATTTGTCTAAGTTCAAAGGATTTCTCATCATTGTTTTGAAATAATTCTCAAGTTATTTGAAAAAAAAAATATTTAGAAGAGTTTAGCAAATATTTATAATACTTAAAAAATGAATTTACTATTCAAATAAAAAAATTGTCAAAAGTTAAAAAAAAACTTGAGGATGAGAATGGTAAAATTAATTTGTTAAGGCTTGGTTCATGTTTCCTTTCCTTTCCTTTCCTTTCCTTTTTTGTTTTTTTTGTTTGGTGCGCTGATCTTTAAGTTTCCTGTTACACTTTTGCGGTGGAATTTTGAGACCAAATCATTTAATATAATTAAAAAGAATTATAACCTTATTCTGCCCAACTTTGCTTAACAAAACAAAATGTACTTACTCGGTCGCTTGTGACATAATTTGTTGGTCTGGCATGAAATAGTAGTGTCCACGATGCTCAGCTTTGATTGGCAAAACATAATTAAAAAAAGTGCAATAATTTCTTCATCACCATGATGATTGTGACTCTACGTTACTTCTCTAGCAATGCTTGTGAAAAAAATAAAAATGGAAAATGATTAGACTGATATATCTAGCTCTCCATAATTAGTTAATCAACCAGTGTGAAAATATATATCCTTCTAATCAGGCCCACGTTAATGCATGCTTTAGTTTTAAGATTCAACATTTGAATACGTACTGCCGGAAAAAAAAAAAAGAAAGAAAGAACATTTGAATACAAAGGTATCTTGCTTGGTTAGAGTCTTAGGGATGACTCCAAACTTGAGCAGCTCGACTGCTGTGATAATAAATTTTGCTCAATTAGGGTTATTAATTAAGTTAGAGAAGCATTTGACTTATCCAACACAAATTTGCTCAACGGTACACTTAAAATTGATATAGCAATATGTGCATTTTACTTGTGCTCATCTTTTTAGGGGAAAAACAAAACACAAGTGTATACGAATGTATGTTAATTATTGATATCAGCTGTTGCATACCAAGTAACTATATGTCCCTCGATCTGAAATGCAACGTATAGATATTATCTCAGACGCAACCTAACTGTAAAACCAAACGTTCAACATACATATCCTCAACAATAAAAAGCTAGCAAAGTCATTGCTGGCCATAAATATCCCATACATAAGTATGCATCTCAGATTTCTTTGCTTGCATGGTCTATAACAGAAACCTTAGGGGCAAATTTTATTTGTTTCGACATATTCTTAAAGAAGATAAAATAAATGTATAATTTTTACAGTTCAGCATCCTATAATTGAATCTCTCAAATCATTCTTATTATGCTCTATATAACTTGATGAGGGGGAAAAAGCATTTATACATACGTTTTTTCTCTATTTAGGTAAATCGACCGCTCATCCAAAGATGGAAAAAGGAACAGTTTAAAAGAGCAAGTTAAGACACTGGTACTTGATGCTAAATTAACACAATCACAGTCCTATATAGTGAAATGGACAGATGGAGGTGCCTCAAGTAGTAACTCTACATTCGACACAGGCACACTGTAATAATAATAAGGCGCGTGTAAAAGCAAGTTTTTTTTCTTTTGAAAAGCGTTGTCCAATCAAAGATCGGAAGAGGGGAGGGGGGGAATGATGAAGTATGAAGAAGGATAAGGAATATAAAGCAGCATAAGTACAATGATTAGGAGGCTTTATATTTTGACGGTAAGTAACAATGACGCAAGAAAGCAACAATGCACCTCTCTCTCTCTCTCTCTCTCTCTCTCTCTAGTGTGTCCAAGGAATACCCCCAGCAACCCTGCCAACAGAATCGGTGTACGTCAATGAACTCAGTATCTTTTTGTGTGGGTGGTTCAAGCCAAAACCTACTCTATTGGTTTCAAAGATATACGACAGTTCTTCCAAGATTTTTTTTTTTTTTGGATATTCAGTTCTTCCAAGATTTTTATTTCATGGTCTCCATATATATATATATATATATATCTGCTGAGGAAAACATCAACAAGAGCCGAAACAAAAGAATTCACCATCAAGCTTTTCGAGGGCAATATATGGTTAGTACAACAGCATTTAAGACTTAGATTTCATGATAAATATTGTGTTTGGCAATCATGAAAATGCATGCATGACACGGCGTGACGGTACAATATAAGAAGGAGCAGAATGCATATATGTATCACTCGTATTCTTTGGCTCTATCTAATATTGCAGACACAAAACACAGCAGACCGCATTACACGAGCAAAGTTTAGTACACGTATCACTGTCATGTCATATTAGGATACGGGCACTACTAGCTCTAGTGAGATCAAGAGTCAAGGAGAAATTAATTAACTAGCTCTTTCAGTGGTGCTGGGTGTATCTACGTTGAAATCACACGAGCACAGAAGAGACTTTTTATATTAGTTTAAAATGGCTTTTCAATTTAGAATAGAAACAATCCTTACAGAAAGTCACGCCGATTGTAGTAGAATTGGTGTCGAAAGATGCAAGAAAATATAACACACACACACACACACACAAAATTTACTTTCTACGCTCGTTGTGAGCTACTCCCTTCTTCCCTGTACATAAAAAATCTTTTAAAATTTTTTTATCTCAAAATATAAGAGATTGTTGATATATTTTTTAATGAATAAACTATTATATCTTTATTAAATTAAAAGATAAAAAAATAAATATTCTCATTAATTTACTTTAAAAAAAATTTATTTTTTTATTTATAATAATTAAAAAAATAAAAATATTGTTATATTTTTAATTAAATAATTAATTTTTATTAATTTACGTGATTTAATTAAAAATATTTTATATATAAGAATAGAGAGAGTATAATCAGTATGGAAAGTATAAATTCATGTTTTTGAACCGGTTGCCTTCGAATCTCTGCTAAATCCCTAGCATAAAAAGCAATTTTGTATTAGTGCGGTACATGTGATAATGTGTGCTGATCCCCACACGATCCCCTTAATATGCCATTCCTCGGATAATTAAATGTCGGCATCCAGTTAGAAACATAACATCGCAAGGCTAAAAATAATATCGTTTTCAAGAATGAATGTTTCCACCTAATTTTTCAGCATACTTGACCCAATTACTCCTCAATTTATGATCATCCTAATTGTCATGGAAATTATAATCTACTAATTGTGCCATAGCTCTTCCAATATACTGATGTATTGTGTGGATTTCTTTCAACAATACAAAGAAACTGATAATATATATATATATATATATATATATATATATAGCCAAAGGGTTTGGCTGATTCAGTCAGAGCCCCGAAGACATATAGCATCTCACTCCAGAACATGGATTCAATTTGTCTCATGAGAGCGCTCTAGACTTCCAATCTTAAATACATGAAGTTGAAGCGAAACAAAATATATATACTGATAAAGGGATGTATAAGCTAAACAAGTTTAAGAATATTTTCTATGATCTTATTTATAACTTACTTCCAACATATTTTATTAGAATAAAAAAAATGTTAAACCTCATCAACTTTATCTTAAAATTTAATAAGTTTTAATTTTTATCTTTAATAGATATTCTTAAATCTTATTATTAGTATTTTCATTCAAAACATTTAATAAGGGGCAAAATGTAAAGAGGATCATTGAAAATTGATAAATATTTTATAAATAAGATTAAATTTTTTCTTTCTTTGCTTTACAAATAAGACCAAAAGAATATTTACCAATGAAAAACGTCATTACATACAGAATGAATTTCTATTGTTCATGATGGACTTGTACTTAACATGTCAATTATTATAAATTTAATATTATATATTAATAATTATTAATAATTGTAATAAAAAATGATGTGTAAATCATTAAACCATTCATATCTAGAGCTTGATAAACGCATTAGAAACTAAAAATACGCCAAGGGAATGCTGTGCAAAATGTACAAGGTATCGCTGAAATTTAGGTAAACAAATTATGGCATGTAGATTCCTTGGATTCTTTAGAAAGCTCGAAAATGAAGATGTCGGCTCTGCTCTTGCATTAATTAACGACATCAGCAACATAGGCGCCTCATTAAAACTATCAAATTACCCCTCTCGTTAAGTCATTTACACCGACTCCATCACTATCAAAAAAATAAAAATAAAAATGTATAAAATTTTAAATATATTTTTATATAATAAATTTAAAAATGATATTATATTATTTTTTCTCTCTCATAAATAAAGAGTAATTTTAAAAATACTTTTTAAATATTTTTTTAAAAAACGCACTGTGACTTGTAAATAAAACTGAATAGACCTTTTAAAATGTGACTTATATATGGGATCGAAAAAAAGTATGGTTTTTGAATATCTACTTATGAGCTAAAAAATAAAAACAACCTTATCTCATAAGGTGGGGTAAGTTACATGAATTATACAACGTCATTATACTCTATCATTTATTAAATTTTTAAAAATATTGTTAATTAATAAATCTTGATTAACAACTTTCAAAAACATTTTCTTTAACATTTCTTTACCCTTCTTGATATGACTCAAAGTTATTTATTTCACTCTCCTCACAAATACCTTTAGTAGTCTTTTTTATACATGTTTAAATCACCGCAAATAATTTTTTACTATTTTTCCTTCAATAAGTGGGACACTCACTTTTTCTCATATGCGCTCATTTTGAATTTTATCTTTACATGTATATGTTCGTACATCTCAATATTTTTATCTCTGTTACTCCAACTTTATTCTCTTAGGTGTCCATATAATATTGCTAGTCTTATAAAATTTGATAAACTTTCTTTTAAATTTATTAAATACCTTACGATTGCAAATAATTTTTTTAGACTTTCTTTAATAAAATCAACCAACTTATATCCTATATACAATATCTCTATCAATTTTTCTATTACGTTGAATAATCGTTCTCAAATATCTAAACTTTTTTCACTTGAAATATAATCTGATTATTCAATTTCACTTTCGAATTATCACTCACTGACCTTTTATTAAAATTACAATATAGATATTTTGTCTTACTCTTATTCAAGTAAAAATTGACTTTAATGCCCCCCACAACTCAAGTTTACAATTAATTTCTTCTCTTGTCTACACAATAAGAACTATATCATCTACGAAAAACATGTATTTAGAAATTTCCTCTTGAATATACTCAATCAAAACATCTAGAACTACGTCAAAAAAATAAAGCCTCAAAGATGATCATTGATACAGTCTAATCTTTATAAGAAAATCTTTTGTTTCATTGTCAAACATTTTTAAACTAATTGTTGTCCCTCATACATGTCTTGTATAGCTCCAAAATAGACAACCCAGACATCATTCTTTTTCAATACTTTTCAAAGTTCTCCTTTCGATACACGATTATAAGCTTATCCATCAGCTAAAAATTAACAGCGTGAATAAATATATATTTATATGATTGAATAATTACTGAAGAAGATTATCGTCATAAATACTGTGGGGAATATCATGTAAACATACCAAGATACTAGACGAATGCAGGAACGGGACCCCGCAGTATCTGACTCAATTCTCACAGGGTTGTAAGGCGGAGCAGCTGAGATGGCAGTAGGGGCCGGTCCCCTGCAACCACTCGCCATGAGAAAAAAGAAGTGTGCTCCAAAACCTGACAGTACTGCATTTGATTAATTAAGTTCAAAGTTCATCGGCAACCAATTACCTGTAAGTCAAAACGGTCCCCAATGAATAAACCAATCCAATGCCGTTCCAGGCTTACTTTCAGTACACGATTTAATAGTAGCATTACATAACATTATTATGACACATTTTCTTCTAAAGAAATATATCAATACAAGTACCTGACAACATATTCTGAATTATAAATCCAAATAACTGTAGTCCCACAGTCAAAAGAATGAGAGTTAAAATACAAATATCAACAATAATTCATAAGTACGATATTTTAACTTTTAAATTCATTTTGTATATACATTTTCTTTTTCAGAACCTAACAACAGCTTCTGGGATATCACCTCTAAACTCTTCCAAACTCTAGCTATATCTAATCTAACAAAAGATATTTGAGTTACTCATTCCCATTCTTGTAAATCCCACCTCATTATTGACAATAGTTGAGCGTGACATCTATGTGTTAAATCTTTAAATCACACGTCTGAGAACCATAAGCTAGTCCCACGTAGAGATTTTATGTCCTTTAAAGTTTAAACCCCCACTGAAAATGTTGAGCACGTCTTCTTCCCATTCCCATCCAAAAAAAAAAAAAAAACCACACCCGTGACAAAGTGTTATAAAAGGAGTCACCCCTTTGATCTGTGACACTGCAAATCCAAACCCCCGCCCCCAAAAAAAAAAAAAAAATACAAAACCAAAATCCCCCTTTCATTTGGCCATGCTCTTCTAAATTTCTTCTATTCCCTGCCTGCCAACACAGCATTCAACCCCCTATCCTACCGAGCAAACTTCAGAAAAAATATGGGGTCATTACCTTCTGATTGTTTTGAACATGGCAAGTTCTTATTTGTCATAGTCTTCATAGTTGTAACCCTTAACTGTTTAACAACTAAAGCTAACCTATGCCGCAATAACTCTGTTGCTGCCCCAAGAATTCCTGCCTACGATATTCTTTCATCATTGCAAACACTAGCTCTTGATGGTTACTTCAGTTTGGAAGACAATGGACATGCAGCCAAAGACTTTGGTAACATATACCATTGTCCTCCTCTGGCAATTCTGCATCCAAAAACAGTTTCTGATATCTCACGCACAATAAAGCATATTTTTGAAATGGATTCTGCTTCACAGCTAAAGGTTGCAGCTAGAGGCCGCGGTCATTCTCTTCAAGGTCAGGCACAAGCATATCAAGGCCTAGTGGTGAACATGGAGTCACTGAAGGGATCAGAAATGGTTGTTCACGGTGGAGAATTTCCTTATGTGGATGTCTCAGCCAGTGAGTTATGGATAGTCATTCTCCATGAGACTCTTAAGCACGGTTTGGCACCTAAATCTTGGACAGACTATCTTCATCTTACAGTTGGAGGAACTCTATCAAATGCTGGAATAAGCGGACAAGCCTTCAAGCATGGACCCCAGATCGATAACATTTTCCAGCTGGAAGTAATCACTGGTATGCCAACCTCACCGAGTGAGATAAAGACTCGTTGTTGTTGTTGTTGTTGTTGTTGAAGTAATCACCGGTATATATATTATCAATCAAGCAAAATCCACTCCTTCCCCACCAAACAGGATTTTATAGTATGGTTCTGGCCAAATCTCAGAGCATATCAAAACTCACACAAGGAGAAGATTTATTTTAGTAGCTTAATGACAGTATTACTCTCTTTGAAACGAGAACCTTCGTTCAACATACTGAGCAAATGTTTTCACGCGATAATCATTTTGAATTTTTTGCACTAATCTAGTACGCAAAACATATTTTTGTTGTAGGAAAAGGAGAGGTGCTTACCTGCTCAGAGAACCAAAATGCTGACCTTTTTTATGGTGTTCTTGGAGGGCTTGGTCAATTTGGCATCATAACCAGGGCTAGAATTTATCTTGAACCAGCACCAATAAAGGTTACTGTAGTGTACATTCATGTTTCCAGAGGTTGATACTAACAAACTCCTTACAGATATCTTACTTGTGACAAAATCCTTGACTTCTGCCAGGTGAAATGGATTAGAGTGTTATACTCAGAATTCTCAGTATTTACAAGGGATCAAGAGTACTTGATATCACTTGAAAATACATTTGATTATATTGAAGGCTTCGTAATTACGAACAGAACAGGCATCCTTAACAACTGGAGGTCATCCTTCAATCCCGAAGACCCAATTCAACAACAACAACAAACAACAACAACAACAAGCCTTTATCCCACTAGGTGGGGTCGGCTACATGGATTGCAAGACGCCATTGTGCTCTATCATTTATTAAGCTTTTAGAAATATTATTAATTAAGAGATCACGTTCAACAACTTCCAAGAGTGTTCTCTTAGGCCTTCCTCTACCTCTCTTAATCGGACTCAAAGTTATATGTTCCACTCTTCTCACTGGTGCCTCCCTTGGTCTTCTTTGTACATGCCCAAACCATCTCAACCGATTTTCTACCATTTTTTCCTCAATAGGTGCCACCCTCACTTTTTCACGTATGTGCTCATTTCGAATTTTATCTTTACGTGTATGTCCGCACATCCATCGTAACATTCTCATCTCTGCTACTCCAACTTTATGCTCTTGCTGTCCCGTTAGAGCCCAACATTCACTACTATATAACATTGCCGGTCTGATAGCAGTACGATAAAACTTTCCTTTAAGTTTATTAGGCACCTTACGGTCACAAATAACTCCTTTAGCTTTTCTCCAATTAAACCACCCAGCTTGAATTCTATGTGAAATATCTCCACTGATTTCGCCATCATTTTGGATAATGGCTCCCAAATATCTAAACTTTTCCACTTGAGGTATAATTTGATCTCCCAATTTCACTTCCAAATTATTTTCGAATAGTCCTTTATCAAATTTACAATATAAATATTCCGTCTTACTTCTACTCAGACGAAAACCTTTCGACTCCAATGTCCTCCTCCATAACTCAAGTTTGCAATTAACCTCTTCTCTTGTCTCTGCTATAAGAACTATATCATCCGCGAAGAGCATACATTTCGGGATTTCCTCTTGAATATGTTCCGTCAAAACATTTAAAATCAAGTTGAACAAATAAGGACTCAGAGATGATCCCTGATGTAGCCCAATCTTTATAGGAAAATCCTTTGTTTGACCACTAGGCGTTCTTATACTAGTTTTTACCCCCTCATACATATCTTGTATGGCTTTAATATAAGCAATCCGTACTCCCTTTTTTTCCAACGCTTTCCAAAGCACTTCTCTTGGTATACGGTCATAAGCTTTTTCCAAATCAATAAAAACCATGTGTAGATCTTTATTTTTACAACGATACTTTTCCATTAATCCCCTTAGTAGATAAATCGCCTCTGTAGTTGATCTACCTGGCATAAAACCAAATTGATTCTCAGAAATACTTGTCTCCAATCTCAACCTGTGCTCAATTACTTTCTCCCACAATTTCATTGTGTGGCTCATGAGTTTAATCCCTCTATAGTTAGTACAATTCTGAATATCTCCTTTATTTTTATAAATAGGAATTAATGTACTTCTCCTCCACTCATCAGGCATTTTCTTGGACCGTAAAATCACATTAAATAACTTAGTTAACCATCTCACCCCTTCTTCACCTAAACATTTCCACGCTTCGATAGATATACAATCAGGTCCGTTAGCTCTACCATTTGCCATTTTCTTAAGAGCTTCCTTTACCTCCTTATCACGTATTTTTCGATAGAATGACAAATTTTGTTCTCCTTCACCAGTTACTAAATCCTCCAAGTTACTAGATGAATCCTCTCCATCATTGAAAAGTTTAGAAAAATAAGTCTCCCATCTATTTTTAATTTCATCATCTGTAACTAAAATTCTTCCCTCTTCATCCTTAATACACCTTACCTGTTCTAGATCTCTTGATTTTCTTTCCCTACTCTTGGCAATCTTATAAATATTTTGCTCTCCTTCCTTCGTCTCAAGGTTCTTATAAAATTCTTCAAAAGCTTTAGAACGAGCTTCACCCACAGCTCTCTTAGTTTCCTTCTTAGCCATACGGTACCTCTCCCAATTTTCCTCATTGTTACACAAATGTATGGCTTTAAAACAGTTCTTCTTATACTTGATTTTGTCCTGTACACTATTATTCCACCACCAAGACTCCTTATCTCTCGGACCAGGACCTTTCGATTCTCCCAAAACTACTTTTGCAACCTCCCGTATCTTTTTAGCCATATCCTCCCATATGATGTTAGCACTTCCCTGAGAATCCCAAATTCCTTTATCCAAAAGATTTCGCTTGAAAATATCTTGCTTCTCACCTTTTAATTGCCACCACCTAATCCTTGGTGTTACTACTTGTCGACGTTTTTGGATTTTACTCATAATACACACATCAAGGACTAGGACCCTATGTTGTGTCGTTACAGCATCTCCAGGGATCACCTTACAATTTTTACAAAGTTTTCTATCTGTGTTCCTAACCAAAAGAAAATCAATCTGCGACCTTGAGGCTCCACTTTTGTAGGTGATGAGATGCTCATCTCTCTTCTTGAAACAAGTGTTGGCAATCTTAAAATCATACGCCAATGAGAAATCAAGAAGAGTTTGCCCTTCATTGTTTAGCTCTCCAAAACCAAAACCACCATGCACCCTCGCATACTGACCAGCTTCCCTCCCGACATGCCCATTAAAGTCTCCTCCAATAAAAATCTTTTCACTCTGTGGTATGTGTCGAATCAACCCCTCCAGATCCTCCCAAAATAATTCCTTAAGACTGGCTTCTATCCCGACTTGCGGCGCATAAGCGCTAACAATATTAACAGTCTCACGTCCAATTATCATTTTTAAAGAAATAATTCTGTCTCCAATTCTGCTAACTTCTACAACGTTCTTCTTCCACTCCTTATCTATAATGATGCCTACTCCATTGCGTGCACTTACTTTTCCTGTATACCAAAGTTTGAAACCTTGAATATCCTTAGCTTCTTCTCCACGCCATTTTGTTTCTTGCAAGCAAAGGATATTGATTTTCCTTTGAATCATAACCCCTACAACCTCTACAGATTTACAATTTAATGTCCCAACATTCCAAGTACCAAATCTAATTTTGCTCTTATGGACTAACTTCTTATTATAACGTCTATTGTCCATGTTCATGATAGATTCAACAAATTTTTACATTGGCTGTTGATGGCCTAACACAACCCTCCTCCTTTACCCGGGCTTGGGACCGGCTATAAACATAGGCGGAGTTCCAGCCAATTCAATTCAGATGGGAGGACATTTTACTGTCTCGAGGTGGCAAAATACTTCAACCCAGGCGAAACTGAAGCCATGAATCAGGTGAGGAATTCGCGAGTTAGATCTTCAACATTAGCAAATTACGAGTAACCAAAGAATCTCCACTGAGGAATTCGGTAGTTAGATCTCATTTATACCTAATGAAATGCAGGAAGTCGACCAACTGTTATCAGAACTGAGCTATATTCCATCGACACTATTTCTATCAGAAGTTCCTTACGTAGATTTCCTGGACAGAGTGCATGTTTCCGAGATGAAGCTAAGAGCCAAAGGCTTGTGGGAAGTTCCCCATCCGTGGCTCAATCTTCTGATCCCAAGGAGCAAAATTCATGAGTTCGCACATGAGGTGTTTGAGAAAATTCTTTCGGATACAAGCAATGGACCCATACTCATATACCCCGTCAATCAATCAAGGTACTGCTCTCTTGTCGACCCTTAATCGAACCAAATCATACTCCACTTTAGAGCTAGCAAATGAAATATGTCTTTCTCTTGTAACAGGTGGAACAATAGAACATTTTTGGTTACACCAGAGGAAGATGTTTTCTATCTGGTGGCATTTCTTCCTTCTGCTGTACCATTTTCGACAGGGAAAGACAGCTTAGATTACATTCTAAGCCAAAACGAAAGGATCATAGAGTTCTGCAAGCGGGCTCAGCTAGGAGCGAAGCAATATCTTGCACATTACAACACACGAGAAGAATGGGAAGGCCACTTTGGGACAATATGGGAACTGATGAGAAGAAGGAAATCCGAGTATGACCCATTGGCAATTCTTGCCCCTGGACACAGAATCTTTCAAAACTCAAAAGCCGATACCAACCTCCTGTTGGCCATGTGAATTACTGGCAATTAATAAATCAAATGCATTTTCGGCTTTCAGTAACTGTAGGCACGACCGTTGTTCTTGTTGTATCTTCCTTTTGGGCCAATTCAACTATTTCATCGAGCTTATTTAGAAGGCGAGAATATGAGCGGACGAATTATTCAACAGAGAGACTAAGCGTTTTATATAAAGGCCTTAAAAAGCCCAAGAGTAAGCTCACAGTATGTGGATATGCTATTTCCGTTTTCTTTATATTAGGGGCCACAAAATTGCGCGTCTCTTTAGTTTGAACCCGAAATTTAAAATAAAAAATAAAAATCTCAATACATGAAATCCAGGGAAAAAATATATAACATCTCCCATCGATTTCAGAAGCGCTAAACAAGAACAAGCTAATCGGACAAGCGTGAAAATTCTAAATTAAAATGAAAGAGTTTTACCAAAAGTATTTAGGATTTTCAAGCAAGAAACCTTCCAACTCTCCAAATGCGATTTTAACTCGTTCGAGAGAAATTATAATGCAGTTCAAGACCATACCAGGAACGAAGAACTTCAAATGAGCTTACAATGCAGTTCAAGACCGTACCAGGCACGAAAAGCAAAGGTTAGAATTAGGAGGAGCTTAGCCCTCGACGTTTCCTTTTTCAAGTCGGTGGATTCCAACGAGCGATGCGACCACGCCTGCGCTGGAAACTTTGAGAGGAGTTCACTGCGCTGTGATCTAAAATGCATAAAAGGCTGGGAATTAATAAATCATGGCCCAGAAATGGACTAGGAATTAACGGACAGAGGACATGGCCTCACATGGCAATTGCAATAAAAATATGAATAAATTAGCGAGGAAAAACTACACTGAAGTTTAACATAAAAAAATTAATTACTATAAATTTACTTAATTCAATTATTAATAAATTTACTATTAATTAATTTTTTTATGTAAAATTTCAACGCAATTCTCGCAATTAACAACAGGTTGTACAAAATCTAATGCCAAAAAAATAAATCAAATTTTTAAAATTTAAAAATATAATCAATTCGTTAAGTTATTGATGTGTAAAAAGTTTATAATTGATATGTAAAGATTTATCATTAAAAAATTACCAAAATCCATCATTAACATATGATAATATATCATTAAAAAATTGATAAATATAATAAACTAATCATAATAAAAAATATAAGAAATGCTAAATTGTTAGCTTAATTTAATTTTATAATATGAATTATAAAAAGCTCCAAAAAATATTTCCTTTTCATGTTATAAAAAATAGAATATAACATTTGTTATTATTCGGTGAAAAAAAAAATTATCTGAAGACAGTAATCTCAGTGGTTGCTTGAGTCTTTCTCTAACATCCATTCGACTCTCCAAACTGAAGATTGATCTGCACCTGAAACGGCTCGTCCTTGTGACAAATAGTCACAATTGTCTACACAAATACTACCAGTAAAAATTGGCAAAAGACGAAATTATCTCATGTTGAGCCATGAAATACTTATCATTAAAATTCACATTTTAGTTTTAAATTAAGAGGGGGGAGTGGGGAATGAGATCAGAGATATCAAAATAAGTTAATACATGAGCTTAGTTCCTTGGAACAGATATTTCTTAAATGCATGCGATAACATCTAAACCAATAAAAAAAAGGTCAATTCTCTACAGCAGTTTTTACTTGTGCTCTTGACATGGAAGAGATGCCCTAAGCCATATGCTTGAGGTTGAAAAGCGCCTCAATTTGAATGCAATTCTAAATAAAGAACAAAAACAAAATCGCTGTATCCAAAAATACATAAGCAACAAATCTCCACACAGCTCATGAGCCATATTATTCATCGAGCTGGCTGTGCTTGTGCATGCTCCAGAAGTTGGCTGACTAGCTTGTAAGTACGCCCTGACAGTGCCTTGGTATGGTCAATAAGTTGCTCATATCTGGAGCAGTGAATTTTCCAAGAGTAAGGATCAAGAATCACAAAAAAGATTGCAGGTCATATGTAGGGAAGGGTAGGCTCGTCAACGTGGAGAAGTCACAAAATCATAACCACAAGAGGCAATATCTATCAATTAACACTGAATGTTTGATCACACTTACACATTAGGATGATTGGGTTCCATGATAACAGTTCCAGTTTTAGAGTCAATTTTGGCATCAAGCTTTGAGCTACGAATGAGATTCACAATCCATCTCTCAGCCTCCTCGTAATTCAAATTTAACTTCTCAGCAAGAACTCTATCACAAACATCAGTAATTGGTGAAACCAGTCTGACAATTCATGCATATACTTAGTTATGAAGGCCAGTAATTTTTCTTTCTAAAAGGAGGAAAAAAGAATGACAGGAGAGATTGAAGCAAAGGCATACAACTCTGAACTGTTTCTTTACATGAATGAATGATAATAAGTTCGTTTAAAAAGTATAATTAGAGTTACAACATTAGTTATCAGAAAGCAGGTTCATACCCCATGTCAATCCGTTGGTGTATTCTGCAGTATGTCTCAAAGATGAATAGCCTGGCATTTTCAAGGAACTCATCCCTCAACGGTACAGTTGAAAAGCTGCCATCCTCAACTTGTTTACCAAGGAAGGGATCATTGAGTATTACCTGGCATTATTGCAGGTGGTAATATGTGACAAGCTCCTTAAGTAATAACGTAGGTAGATAAAGACAAATTATAAGCAAGAAATATGTGAAACAGGAAATTGATATATACTTCAACCCTAACGTGTAGCACTTAAAACAGTGCATATAATGTTCTTCGAGGGTTATCTTGGGTAGTCAGCATAAAGGTCACTTACTTCTTCACACTCGCTCATCTTCTTTTGTGCCTCATCAAAGTCATAGTTGACATAAACACATGCCAAAAATTCAGTGATGGGATCTTTATATGAATGCTGCTCTTGCTGAACAACTTTAATGAAATCTTTGAATTGAGGCCTCCTGCGCTTGTTGACAATGAATGCTGTGGCCAAGTATCGCAAAAGGTGCGGAGCACTAGTTTGAATAGCATTCAAATACCTGGGAAAGATGTATTTTAGATATGTCAAATTGTAAATATAGCAAATATTGCTACCTGGAGGCGCAAACAAAAGCTGCTGCAAAGAAAAGGAAGAAACTATCCAATTTAATAAGGAATAACAACAAACAACAACAACAAGCCTTTATCCAATTTAATAAGGAATGGCAATGAAAATGAAATGCGTAAAACGTCTATCAACAGATGAAGACAGAAGCAGGTTCAGTCCGGAAAGCATACTTGTCCTGATTAAACAGATCGATAATCTGTGTTCTTCCATTGTCATGGTTGAAAAAGATGAAGAGACTCCAATGCATCAACCATATTCTGCTTTGCACCTGATTTGCAGGTGATGCAAAACTCTGCAATGGAGATCAGCAAAGATAAGCCTATGTTTACTAGGATATCCTCAATAAATAAATAAATAAAATTCCTGATGTCACTATTCAAACATCAACAAACCTTTGAATCAATTATTTCTTTCAAACGGTTCAGCTCTTCAAGAGCAATGTCCCAGTTTTGCATCAATATCTCAGCTGCAAGCTTCCCCCATAAAGCACTCAGACTCCTTTCACTATTTGTGCATAAAGCCCTGTACTGATAAAGATAATCCGCGGCACCAGAGTAGTTTCCACACTCAAACTGAAATTTGGCATATTGATACAATGCTTCTATTTGCTCAGGACCAATCTGTTAGAAAGATATCATTTGAAGAGTCAGAACTCGGTCAAACAAAATTTGAACATTCAACACAAGAAGTTGGAAGGGGAAAGAGTTAAGCAGCAATAATGTCCAAGAACATTATCAAGACGTTATTATCTCAGATTCTCAGTTGAAACTGGGAAAGATTATGTTATACATACAAGTTTTGCAATGACACCTTAAGGAAAAAAATCAGTTCAATATCACCTAGGGGTGCACATGCAGTTAAGCACTGAAGCCAAATCCAACGAGCTCTTAGGGGGGAAAAGCTCTGCTATGTAGTATGTATTGATCGATACAATTTATTTAGGTCCCAAGCAAGAGTCATTTGACAAAGCTGCTATAAAAGCATAGCACCACCCATTATACAGAAACATTTCGAATACGTGTATAAAATATTCTGGTCCTCCAACTACCAATATTGGTAAATGCTTTAAACTCGGTCGGCAAACCAGCAAAAAATACATTTTAGGAACTCGCTATCAATTCTATAAATTTGGTTAGCAATCCGCCAATGAACATACCTACTTAAAAATAGAGGGAGTTTGAGGTGGGGAGATTCTTCAGCCAGAGATCAAGTGTCTAGGTCTAAATTCAATTCCAGGGCTGACCATATTACATCTAGCAGGAAAATCATATCTCCATCCCCAAAATTGTAGGTAAAAATAAGTTAACAAACCTGGTATCTGTCATTGAGCATCTGAAGATTATACTGCTTGTCAGCCTTCAAATCCTGGACAGCGCTGGCGTTCTGCAAAAAGGCAACGAGCGGTGCGGCGGCCTCCTCCTGTGCCTTGAGCCTGGCAACTACTTCCGCCCTCATGTCCACCATCTCTGACCAGAATTACCGAAATTGCCATCACAGTATGATAAAAATCAAAACAAACGCAAAAGAACAATGAAAACTAAGGACCTTGGGGTACATCCTCGGTATGGTAGAGGCTCTTGTGGATGTCCATGGCATAGTCGACCATGTTGGTCTTGTTAAGGAGCTCGATCTTAGCCTTGAGGATCTGATCATTCTCGTAGAGCTGGCGTTCCTGAAGGAATTCGAGAAGAGGGAACACGAGATGTCTATCCAGGTGCGGCGCGATCCGGGGGGTTAGGTCGTAGTTCGCCATTGTCACCAAGAGAGTGCTAAGCCGGGGAGCCCTGAGCCCTAGACGAAGAGAGCATGATAAGGGCGTGCAAACTAGCTTTTTTAAAAAAATAAAAAATAAAAAACCATTGAGATTCGTCTCACCCAGTACGTAAATAAAATTAATTGACCGATCTTTACGAGCAAGTAAATAAAATTAATTAATTTAGGCTAAAGCATATCTGTAATTTTTTTACTTTACATAAAAATTTATTTTAATTAATTTTATAAAATATATTTTTAATTCATTAAATATAAATATAAACAAGCTAAATATGGCTTTTTAAAAATAACAATGAGAACATAAAATATAATCATTTGAAGCTAAAAGTGTTAAGATTAGAAAATTGAAAATATTTTTTATAAAATTAAAAAATTAAATTAAAACCTTATCTAAATTTAAAGGATAAAAAGTATACTTTAATTGTTAATTTAAAAAAAATTATGTGTGGATCCCGTGAAGCAAATTTATTCACAAGCAAGTCCTGTGAAATTAAAAACCACAACCAAGTCCTTTAAACCTGAATGTAATTTGAAATTAAATTATAAAGATAGTAACACACGTATTAAACATACATTACATCGATCGAATAATTAATTTACAAATACTTTATTAGCAATTTATAATTATAATTTTAACTTTTTACAATTGTAATTTCGTATATCTAATAATTAAATAATCATGCGTTATTAAGAAAATTTAACATTAACTGTTTACAATTATTTTATTAGTAATTTATAATTATAACTTTAATTTTTTACAACCGTAACTTCACATATCTAATAGTTAAATTGATCAGTCTAATTTAATTAATGAATATATGAAATTACAACTGTAAAAATTGAAGTTACAGTTATGAATTACTAATGAAGTAGTTGTAAATTATTTGACCGATGTAATGTATATATGTTTAACAAGGATATTATTATCTTTTTTATCTAAATTTTAAATTACACTCAAATCTCAATTGACCTAGTTGTGGTTTCTGAATTTTACTGAACCTGTTTGTAAATAAGTCAGTTCATGAGACCTATATGTAATTTTTCCTTTTTATTATGATAAATTTTTTAAATATAATTTAATTATTTGTTATCATTTTTTTGATTTAATTTGTTTTATTTTACTTTTAAACATGATTTTTTATTTTAAAATTAAAATTATTTTATTGCAATATATTTTATTATTTTTTTATAAAAATTATAAGCGGGTTATCTTGCAAATTGGCAGGCTCGGGTTAAATGGTATGAGCTAAAACTGACTTGCATCTAGCTAAGGTTCAAATTACGCAACCTAACCCACCACTCTTTCATAGGGTTAGACCTAAAAGTGTTTGCAGGTTTGATTTGATTTAATTTTGAGAAAAAACTAGGCCGAACCAAACTAATCGATTCACTATAATTTGAAACATATTTGATCTCTTTCTCTAATCAATTTGGTTTGATTTTTAAGCAATTTGATTTAATTTGATTTGATTTAGATCTGGATCAGGTTTAATTTTTTTTAATGAGATATTCTTCGTAATCACTAATATATATTCATATTTACCAATAATTTTTAATTATTAACTATTATCTACAATGAAAAAATCTCTTGAACACAAAAGAATATTTTCTTAAACAATTAATTAGCATATTTAACTATTAAAAAATAATATATTATCTTTAAAACACTTGATTATTAAATTAAAAAATTGCCCTAAATAATTATAAATAACATTTAACTAATTATAACTTATTTTTACTCATGATTTACAACTAACTAAATTTGAAAAAGGGAAAAAACTTTAACAAATTCAAAAAAAATTATAAGGCATTTTTTGAGGAGTTGAATATTCAAAAATGTAAGGCATTTTTGGTCTTTGGAGGTGTAATCATTGTTTTTTTTTTCAAAAATACCCCTAATAATAACTTTATATTTATTATTGAGTATTTAATAAGGGTAAATATGAAAAAATAGAGTTAATTTTGAAAGTCGGTAACTACTTTTTTAGGAGTAAGATTCGATTAAAAATGTCTTATATTTTTTAACGAAAGAAGTATATATAATAAATATAATAAGACTTGGTTCAGTTTAGTTCAAGTTTCTAGAAGCAAAAACCTAAACCAATCAGTTTTGCCAAAAGAAAAACTAAACCGAACCTTATTTGTAATTGGTTTTTTATCTGTTCATGTCGGTTTGGTTTGATGTGATCAATTTAAATTGGTTTTGAACACCCTTAGTTAGACCCACAAGCTCAACTCATATTGCCAATTTTAATTGAGATTAAGAAAATGCTATAGTATAATAGAAAAAGTCATTGGGATTATGAGCCTATACATTTATCTGACATGTCAAGTTTAGATGCAAGTAGGTATAGATTAATAAAAAATGAACTAAATTATGATAAGACTGTATTACATGATGAGTTGATGAGGTTGCTTCAAAACCTAACTTTCAAGAAAAAGAAGATTTATGATTTTTTTTATGTCATCAAATTTGATAAATATAATGATGTTTTTTTCCTTGTATGGGTGGTATTGGGAAGACATATGTTTAAAGGAATCTTTCTACTTTATTGAGATCTAAAGGTAAAATAGACTTAAATGCATCATCAAGCAGAATAACTTATCTAATGTTTTTTCGAAGGATAAATAATTCACTCACATTTTTATATTCCTCTTCTTGTGAATGAAAACATTATATGTGGCATGAAATAGTGGAGCAACTTAATTGAATTACTAGCTTACATGTCATTGATTATACATGATAAGACATTTTGTCTTAAAGCTCTTGACAAATACTTAAAAGTCAAACAGCATGTTGGTTAATGATCTTCCTTCTTGAAGAAACGTTGTTGCATTTAGTGGAGACTTCAAGTAAATACAGCCTTCTCGTTATTCCAAGTGTAATGTCATCTTCAACATTACCAAACATATAGAACACTAAATACGAAACAATGTTATGATAACCAAGATTATATTAACCTCATAAATAGTTATTATAATTTAAGAGTTAAAAACATTTAAGCAAAACGATATCCTTAAAAAACCTCTTTAAAAGATCATTTGAGCTTAAACAATAATTTAAAACTAAATAAATTAGACAACGAAAGCATAGGGAATTCATCATACTACAAAATAATAAACAACAATATATTTTTAATCACACAGGCACAGTGCGCTACGACGCAGTGCATTGTCCGCCGCAGTAGACTGCACAAAAGGAAACACCCCTCTCTGTGCCTCACGCCACAACGCGATGGACAATGTGTCACGGCGCGTGACAATTGTCGTGACAATTTTCTCGGCCAACTTTCGGAGCACATCATTTCACCATCCGAACACTGAGCGATTCAAGTGTCCACACGTAGATCTTAGAGCGCCTGGTTATAGCACTGGTCTCACACCTAAACATTGAATCAAATGAGATTTGGATACTCGAACCAAAAATAGCTCATTTTCTTTCAAAAATTACAACCAAGATGCCTAAACCTTCAAACCAGGTGCTAATAATTATGAAACCATTTGAACTAACTTAAATAGACCATAAATAACCTGTTTAAGCATTCAAATTTCAACTACAAAAGTCTAAATAAGATTTGGCCACTAAAACTCCAATTTCAACATAAATTTCATTAGGGATAACAATTTTTCATAAACAATCAAATGGCCAATCTAGTACATAAATCAAAACAAAACCAACACTTATACTGGTATCTCGACCTCTTATAACTACTACAACACAGATACAATAAACCCAAGACGAGATACCTACAACTAACAACAAAATTCATGCAAATATGTAACAAAACTGTATAAGTCCTAATTTGGCATATGCATATAATATTCGTTACAAGCCCAAAATAAATGAAAGCACTATACAACTGCAAGCTAGTTTCCTCGATGCTCCATTGCACCTTCCTTTCTCTTGCCTCTATCAGAGCCTTCACCTATAAAATGTAACAACGGGGTGAGTTAAGGACTCGGTAATCAAATAATCTAATCGACTACTCGTGTGTGAGAATAGTCGATGCATATGTGAAGTGGCATGCTAAATCAAATAACATGTATCATAAATTCACACATATGGTTATAGTATGATATGCATGATCAATACACCACCTTATACCCTTTTTATGTCTTTCGACTAAATTTATGGGCTAACAATTCGATAGGACTAAGTTCATGTGACTGGATTGGTCCAAACTTACTATCAGTAGAAGGCAGCTTTGGCCAATAGTGCCTTCGCCCACTGTGGACCACATATTCCCCCTGTCCATAATTACTAGAGGTGCTGATGCACAATCTACTACTTGTAGTACCAAGACTTTCAAACAATATAATACCGAATACATAGGCCTCTACAGTGCTAATGTACTATATAGATTTCCAAACAATATCTCGGCAACACACTAGGGTAAACTCCCACCCTCTCATAATGATCATGCCAACATGCCTAATGCATCCAATACATACTCATAACATATCAATGATCACAATTGCTCACTTCCACATAAACCATAGAATTTCACAAATAGTTATATATAAAAATAGCATTTATTCTTCAAATACTAAAACATTAAAACAACTTTTCATTCCACTTTATGTAATTTCATAATCATAATTTCATATTATTATTAGGCCATTGTCAAACCAAAACATTACTTTTAAATATAACACACTACTATCCAAACACATAAAAAGAGAAATTGGACAATTCGGTTACCTCAACTCTTTTGTCACTAAAATAGGCTATTGTGGTCAACCAACAGCTCCACACACGTTCTCTAACACCACAATGCTTGATCAAAAGTTAATATACACAATTAAACCCTTAATTGTCAAATCCTTACACTAATTATCTCATTTTATAGTATAACTAGAAGTACCTGTTATGCTCAAAACATTAATGTAGCCCTAACAATCCTTCCACACTCTACATTAACCCCATTTAACACCCCTAACACATAAACAATACCATTACATTATCCACATTGCTCTTAATTATTCAATTTTTACCAGGGTTCGTCCAAACCCTAACCAACAACTCTAAATCACTATTTAATCTAAAAATCTAGGTTTAGAGGCTTGATTTAACTTCCTAAGACCTTAACTGAGGCAATGAATTTAGCCATTACCCAAGAAAATATAAAATCAAAGCCCCACAATACTCAAATCATCAGAAAGTTTGAATATAAGGAGAAGGTGAAGTGGAAGAGACTTACCTAAAACTAAATCTTGCTCCAAATGCTTTCAAAGTGACCCAAAGGTTGAGCCCTAACACCAACCAGTCATCTTCCGTCATCTCTTCGCATTCTTTTTATCCTACTTATCATTTTGTGTTTGATTTTATGAGTAGATAAATGCAGATTTTGCATATACGCTATGGTGCATTGGCTCGTCCACTGCTGCGCATGGCATAAAGAACCCCAGACTCGCTTTGGGCCTTTCTCCGTACCACAGCTCGCTCAAATTCTAATCTAGCCCTCTTATAAGGCTGTCCAATAATTCATAAGCTCTGTTAGTCTCCCAAAACATCATTAATTAAAAATTCACTTAATTTGACTAAAATACCCTTATAAACATTGAAAATTCTCAAAGTTAAAATTCAGGATGTTACACCCAATAGGTCAAGAGAAGACTTTTTTTTTCCATTAACTCTTTATTTTTAGACAATTATCAACTTCTTACACTAACAACAAGCATGAGTCATGTAGTGGCACACGTCTTATAGTTACACGAGCTATAAAATATGTTATTAAGACTGGAGAAATGTTTGGATAAACTACAAGGATGAAAGTATGTATACCATATACTGCTATGCATCTATTTGCTTTGAGGTTGCAACTTACTATAAAAAGGAGGCAGTTTTCCATTATACTAACATTTGCAATGGCTATTAATAAGAGTCAAAACCAGAGCTCGTATTATTCTATTTTGTACATGCCTCATTCTATTTTCACCCATGGCCAGTTATATATTGCTGTTTCTCATGCCTAAAACATAAAAGGTTTAAAAATATTAATTCTTAATGAGGATGGTCATTCCAGATATATAACTTTTAATGTTGTTTATAAAGAAATTTTTGATAATTTGATATAAATAATTATAAATTTTTGTTAATCTACTTTCCACTGCATCTAGTTACATAGTATGCATTTGCTTTTCACCATTCGCTTTACTTTAATATGCATATTTAATATTAATGATTATAAGGTTGACATGACATTAATGGGCTCTCATTTCCATCGCCAAGCCTGCTCTCGGGCCCATATCAATTTCCTTAAGCCCATGTCTTGGCACAAAACTTCAACCAAAACCATCAGTGACCTCACACCCAACTCCAAGCCCAACGTCTCCCGCGAGCTGCAGGTCCCCGCTTGCCTCTCAAGAATTGTAAATCCATGAGCATGAAGTTTAGTCAACAACTTCCTTTGTTCCTTTCCCGCTGGAAGGGCGACTAAACTCTACACCCTGTAAAGACGTGACAGTAGTAATACAAGCATTCTGTGTGCATGTGTCTGTTTAAATTGCAAATCAGTTAATATAGTGTTAAATAGTAGCTTCATTATTTAGCATCGTTTTTTTTATTAAATATATGAATTATGTAAATCTCAACTTAAAATTGGAGTATCCCTGCCAGGGACTGTACCAGGAAAAAAAAATGATTGAAGGGCGCGGATGGTAAAAATATAATTATAGTTAATAGATATTTGATTAATATCATAATAAAAAATATTGAAAATTGAAAATAATGACCACGGAACAGTTGTCAAGTATATCTATTTAAGGGGTTAAAATATTAAAGAGTATATACAAATAATATTAAGGAAAAATTAAATTTCTATTGAAGATATATTTATATGCGTGCATTATATACCTATTAAAAAATTATTAAATTACCTTTGCTGGGAAATAGTATTAAATAGTTTATTTCAGAAAATAGGAAGAAGAAGGATGTATCTATTGCCATGAAAAATGAAAGAAATACAGCAAGAGGAAAGAAGAAAAAGAAAACGTTGAAAATCCAGAGCCTGACTGATTAGTCTAATATTCTTCGGTATAATCATTGCCGCAGCTGGCATACGATACCTGCTACGTATTGACACGTGCTTTCGAATAATTTATGCTCTGCCGTTTCATTACATTGTTGTTTGTCAAAAATTGGTAGGTCGAGTCATCTTAGGGGCTCTCTCTATGTGTATATGTGTTTTTTTTTTTTTTTTTGGGGTGGGGGGGATCACTTCTTAGCATCAATACCTCCCAGCCTAATTACGGACCAGTGTTTCAATTTTGTAAGCACGTGTTTCAACAAAAATAATAAAAAATCATCAATCATCAAATGTATAGGATAAAATTAATAAAGTATAGAACATAAATAAAACTTATAATGAAATACATTATTTATCAAGTCACAGTAAATAACATTGCGCGCGCGGACAGTCATTGGATTTGGCGGACCACTTACGTTGGCTACTTAATTATAGCTAGACGACAGAATATAAAAAATACAAACGGTCGGAATAAACTTTCATCTCAAAACACGCATGCATGCAACAGTTCATGCATATATAGAGGAAAATCCTTGAGTGCAAAATATAACTATATACATGCACGTACATTCTCCATTAACTCCCACAGTCCGGGCCATTGAATTAACTCCCCTATTAACTTCAGGCTAAAAAAGAAAAAAAGAATATTCCCATATTAACTGGCTATTGACTCTCATGACATGTAATCACAACGCGTGCGTTGCATGCAGCAGAAAAACTGTAATCTAATTAAAGATTCAAGCACGCTTTTTATGGGATTCTCTTAGATTAATCACGCACAAGCTTCCTAAATTTCAGTACAAAGGGAAGAATAACTTCTCTGGGCCTCGGGCCCCTGGCAGAGAGGAAAGAATAACTCATATTGCTGCGACACGTAGATCATAAATGCGTGCTAATTTTGGGTCACACTAAGAAGAAAGGCACAAAACGTACGTGAAAAGGGATAATTGTTCTCTTTTTACTTTTTACTGTTAATGTCGATGCCGTGACACCTGTTTTTGTCACAATAATCCATAATCGATTATCTGTCCTTAACACTGTCTCCTTTCTTTGTCAAAAAGCATACATTACGAGGCTGTTTTTGTACCTGCTTGGATAAACATTTATAATCGATTGTGTGTCCCTAATTAAACCAAGGTTTTGGTTAAAAAGAATCCAAACGCCTCTTCTAATTTTGGCCCAAAGTGGTTATATTAGATAACTTTAATTCTGAGCAATGCCTCCATAATTTCTGGTTGACATACAGTCACGCGTCCAAATTAACTGCGAATTAATCGCGGTTTAAGACTCTTCGGTGTACTTTTGACTAGTAACTGTAAATCTTTAATCTTATTTTCTGATTAGTTGAGTTGAAGAGTTGGAGGCAGGTTAATACTGATGTTTGAGTTATTTGTTATTTATGAGTATTAATTCGCATTTAGTAACGAATTTTCTACTATTCAATCTCTGTAAATGATAATTTATCAGCAACTATTTGTCTTCCCTTGCCAGGGATGCTTATTATCTTTGACATCTATGACATTTTCCCCCCTCCAACGTCACTTTCTTCTCTTTTTGTAAACTCTGTAATCAAACAAAAAACTATATATGCAATCATATATACAACCTCTGGATAAAACACGAGCTCCATAGAAAACTATCTTTTTTTTTTTTTTAGCCAGACCATATAAAACTCTTTCCACACAACAATAAAACAATTAAAATAAATTAACTAAATGACTGGTCTCTCACACTGTGATTAAATAAAGTTTGAAATTCTCGTGAAAGGAATTGCCATTGAAGAATACCTAAGGCAATAAAAAATAATTTAAAATAACATAGAATACGAGTAGCTTAATAGATTGACAGTTGATATATATATTAAAAATTTCTAAAAATAATTACATTCCTTTCCCCCTAGATTTTAGTAAAAGGAAAAAAAATCAACGATGACGTGCCATCAATTGTGCTTGAAGCTACTTGTATGGCAGACATTTTTTACTTAAAAATTACCAATTAACAAACAGCATAATATTCAAAAAATGGAGAAATTTTTAAGTAAATTTGATGCACCATATCATCTATAATCCATTCAATAAAAATTAATTATGATATTAATGATAGTATGTAAAAAAAATTTAAAAATTTTAAAAAATATTATATTAGATAAATATAACTTTTGATTCCTATACTTTACTTGCGTTTTATTTTTTATCTTTATATTTTTTTTGAATATTTTAGATTCTTACACTTTTATTTTTTATTATTTTTGAACCTTCTATAAACAAAGTGTAGAGACTTGAAAAAATATAAAATAATAAAAATAAAAATGTAAGGATTTATAATATTAAAAAAATATAAAAATTAAAAGTAAAATGTAAGTAAAGTACAGAAATTAAAAAAGTTATGTTTATTATAAATATAAAATTATTAAAAATAATGAAGACAAAAAATGTACTATTCTCTTGGCGAAAAAGGAAACAGCTAATTGTTATAATTTTAATTTTAATTTTAATGTCAGTAAATAGCAGCGGCCAGAGATTTTAGGCACTGGCCACTCCCCTGCAGCCCCAAAGCACTACGAAGGAAGATTCGTGTACCTAATCCCTATATATATGTGTGTATATGGACACGATCCTCACAATATTTTGCCTATCCGTGTTCGTCGCACAATCAACAATAAGCATGGCCCCCCTTTCTTTCACCAAATCTCTCTCATTCGTCCTCATTCTCATTCTATGCTCCTCTCCCGTCCTACTGGCCGATCATTCTGAAGAAGAAGTTGGTATGATCCCTCTTTCAGACTACATTTTCTGTTTTTGACGTCTATTTGAAATTTAGGTTCAAAATAATGGCATTCAAGTTATGCAGATCAAGCGCGATTTTCTCACAAAGCTTCGATTCCTGTTTTGCTTTTGTAGACAGACCAAAATTCGCTCACATGTCGTAGTTAACACATTTTCCTTACCCTGCCAATATTTATCTTTTCTTGTTTGTTTATCAATGCACAAAGACGAGACAGATACTTAATTGTACCTGGACAATGCCTTCCTCGTGAAATCTTGTGCAGCCGGTTCCTTTTGGTTTGTTTTATTTCTGTGAGTGGAATTTCATTTGGTGTTTGGACTTTGGACAGAGGATGAACACCCATTCCTTTACGAAGAGGGAACTGGGAAAGGGCCAGAACGCTGGGGAAGTCTTAAGCCAGAATGGAAACTTTGTGGTACTGGGAAATTGCAATCTCCTATTGATCTTCTGGACGAAAGGGTCCAGGTTTTTCCAAACTTGGGCAAACTTAAAAGAGATTACAAACCTGCTCCAGCTACCATCAAGAACAGGGGTCACGACATTATGGTAGCCTCATCTCCATTCTACTTAATTAATACACATTTCTCCATCGAGAATAACTCTTGCAGAGTTTTAGATATCTGTTTAGTCATCAGGCTGTTCAAAAGAATTATGGTGTGTCGATGATGTGTTAATTGCTATAGTTGGTATTGGCAGGTCCATTGGAAGGGATATGCAGGTCAGATTAACATAAATGGAACTTATTACAAACTAGTGCAGTGCCATTGGCATGTACCTTCAGAGCATACGGTGAAGGAAAAAAGGTCGGTTTGTTAATTATAAAAAACAGTCTCATCAGGGCTCTTCATGTGTTATATCCACTCAAATTTGATTTGCAGGTTTAACCTGGAGCTCCATGCAGTTCATGAATCAGATGATGGAAGGTTGGCTGTTATTGGAATTTTATATGAATATGGCCGCCCAGATCCTTTGCTTTCGAAGGTTTGACATGTTTCTTCTTGTCTGTATCTACTCCTAGGAATTAATATATGCATCCACTGCTAACCTGTATAATACACGACATTCTACTGAAATTGACACACCCGTGTAAAAACAAAACATGATGCTTATTTAGCTACGTATATGTAATTCCTTAAACAGGTTGGGTATGATCGTGACTAGGTTATTGATTTGCAGTTCGTTTTTTCTTTTCTGGCAGCTGATTCCCCACATAAAGTCAATTGGCGAGGAAGAAAGAGATTTGGGAATACTAAACCCTGGAGACATTAAGTTTGGAAGCAGGAAGTATTATAGATACCTTGGCTCTATTACAGTCCCACCTTGCACTGAAGGTGTCGTCTGGACTATAGTGAAAAAGGTTCATTGCTTTCACACCATTGTTTAAACTACGCATGTTTTTAACTTTTTAATCACACTCCTGTTGTATTTATACGCTGTGTTTGTTCATCGCAGGTGAGGACAGCCTCAAGGGAGCAGATCAAAGAATTGAGAGATGCTGTTAATGATGTAAGCAAATCAGACAGCTTCTCTGCTCCTTTTTTTTTTTATTCTTTATTAAAAGAGTCGTCTCTTATAAACTTGAAGATTAAGAATTTCTACTTTCTTCGGAAGTACCCAAAAAAACAAAAAAAAGCTGCTTCGGAAACTCCCATTAGCTAATAGAATTCGCGCTGCGGGATTAAATCAAAGGCGGCTAAAAATTCTGAAATTTTCCTTGAGACTTGGGCAGCTTTCTGATTCTTGTAATTTACAAGTTTATGGCGTGAAACAGGGTTTCGAGAAAAATTCAAGGCCTACGCAGGAACTAGACGGAAGACCAGTTTGGCTATATACCAAGGGACCGTAAATATATGTGCGCGCGCGCGTGCGCTAAAGATAGAGAGGGAAGTGAACTTCTTCTGTGACGTTCTTGGATGGACAACAAATAAACCATTTTGTTATGATTTACAGCCTCCCACCATTGTCAAGTTATTCAGTTGAATCGGAGATACAGTCACATTTTGTGCAGATCAAGCGTACATCTAGTGTTGTATCGTATAATTTTTTTTTTCAAAGAAGAAAGCTTTCATTAATTTGAAAAATCGGCATCATATGGTTGATTTATCATGATAATGATAGCAATTTGATAACGATAGCAAATGATAGAGAAGGTAATTTTTACAAAACAAAGTAGTGCTCCATGCAAACTGCTATAGAGCATGAGATCCTATCACTATCTCGGAACTTGCTTACTTACAAGGAAAGGTACATGATATTTAAGAAGCCAGGTACTAGCAATCACAAAGGCAAACCGTTATTCTCTAAGCAATCAGGAATGGCAGAACAGTCAGCATGAAGGACTCATAGCTGAATGTTGCAGAACCAGAGTAATTGGTATCCTTCTCCTTGAACTTTTCGGTTAGTCCCTGCAAGTCGCATCATTCAAAGTAAGACCTTTTTAGATAACCATTTAATTGGCAGATTATGTGACGTTCCATTTGGTTTTAATCAAGGAATTGGATTCCATTCAATATAGGAATAAGCTCACGTACAAAATATTAACTATAAGATTACTTCCTTATTTTATCAAATTAATCATGTTACTAACTGACCAAACAACAAGAGTATATTAACAACGAAGAACGAGATTTTTCAAGAAATCGTTTTATTTGAAAGTGAGATTAAAATGAAATGTGATTAGGGAGCTCACCTTAACGGTAAGACAGCACCTGCATTAGCAAACACGGGAAACAAGGGAAAAATCAGTCCTAAGGGGATCGTATATACAAAATTTCTCAAGGATGGTATGCATATATTCAACAAAAAAAGGGACGAAGTACATGTAGCGAAATCATACTCAATGAAATTGTCATATTCGATAGCCTTGCTTTTTCCACCAGTTTTGTCAAACTTGGAGACGAGCAAATCCAATACCACAGGTGACACAGCAAACCCCATACTCAGTAGAGCATCTCTCAACTCAGGCGAATCAATTTTGGCACTCCTGTCCTTGTCAAATCTCTCAAAGACGGACTGAAACAAATAACAATTCGGAATGTGAGAAAAAGGGGCATGGAAAATTTCAAATTGAGATTGACTGAGACGAAAGTACCCTCCAGTTTTGAAGATTGTAATATAAAGAAGTGAATTCTTTTGGTCCTGCATTAAAATGACCAGAGAAAACAGAAGATGTAAATGAATTGCAGCTCCAAACAGCAGATGGATAATATAAGGACTAGGTCAGGAGATGAAACGCATGCAAAACAAGGACCGAGGCCATATGGCTACTCAGCTCACTCCATCTTTTGGGTTGGGTTTTAGCCATCACTTGTTCTAGTTGGGGACAAAGCCTAGTATATTTTGGCATCTCCATAAGCTTTATCCAGTGAGAAGTATGGAACAGCCGCCTATAGATTATTTCAAAGAGATGGTAGGAATTGAACCCTTACTCACAATCCTCCACATTAATTTTTAATTACAGCTCACTGCACAGCCAGATCTAACTCGACATGCATCAAAACAAATATCACAATCATCATTAAATATCTAAAAAGCGATAATCTAGTGACAAAATCAATGAGCTGCCAAACCGACCATATGCCTTAACTCTTTAAGTTTCAGGGAAAATCACACCTAGGTCCTCCATGACAACCGCAACTACCAGTAAAATGACCTATTTGTGCTGACTAAATTCTTATCGCGATCGTCTTCCCCACCAGCACCATTCTTTCCCTTCCCTCCATCAATGGCATGAAGTAAAGGAAAATTTGAACCCACGAAGTACCTTGTAAGAGGATGGGCATCATGACAATAACTAAAACAGTACCAGAAACCCAAACCTTTAAAAAAAAAAAAAAAGGCTAAGAAAAGCAGGGCTTATTTGATAACCTGTTTTGAGACCAATTTTCTATTCTTTCAAACAAAACAAAACAAAAAATCTATTTAGTAACATATTTTTAAAAAAAGTTTTGAAAAAACAAAAAAAATTATTTTAGAGAATAAAAAAAACAGAAACATCTTTTAAATATTTTGAGATTATTATTTTAAAAATAAAGGAGAAAACAAAAATCACCTATTTTCATAATTTTTTTTCTCGAAACATGTTTTATAAAACACACTAATTTTCAAAACAATAAAACAAAAATAATTTCAACCAACCCCAAAGAGTCCTTTCAACTTTCCGTTTGATGCAATAAATGCAGATTGAAATTTGAACAGAACTAACAACCCCTCTTTCCCAACCCCATGATCCACAAATGCTGCCTCCTTAAAATTGAATCCTGTACCCTCCCTCCTTAAATTAATGTTCCCAACTTCCTTACTTGATCGGTTGTTGTCAAATTTAATGCCACTTCTTCAATGCCACCCATATTTCCTGCACCTCTCGCCCCTTACCTTCTTTAAAACTCCCCCCCCCTTTCTTCTCCATTCATGGCGTGACAGTGAGACCAGCTTGTTTGAATCATTCCATCCTTCTCTGGGTTTTACTTTCAGTGTCAAGTGTTCGACCTGTGGTTGAGAAACAAGTGAGGGCAAACATGGCGACCAAAGGGAGTCAACTTCTGTCCATTGGCTTCACCTCCTGTAAAATCTGAACTGTTTGTACTTTTAAGAATTATCAAATTTAATTTAACCATCTAGAACAGTATATTATTTTTACAAAGAAGGAAACCTAACTCCCAGCCAAAGGGGGCTCAGGGGACCCAGTCCAGTAAGGGCAAATAAGGTTATTTTGCTTGCAAACTTATTCACACATGAGAACCAAGAAACTGCAAAAGAACTTATTGCTGATAGTTACATTTGTTGTGGAGACCTGGGTGTGATTTTCCCGTAGTTTTAATTGTAACAGCGTAACGCAACGCGTGGATTCTATTCCACCCATAGTAAATGGAGGCCCCATATATACAGCTCCCACAAAAGCCAAAACCAAAAAAGAGAGTCAATATATCAATATCTATATAAAACACTGCTTACAGACTTACAGTTACAAATTACAAGCCATTGATATTTCAGCTCAGCATAAATTTTATATTTTATATAAATATAAATATATTATTATAAAGGGGAGGTGTTTATTTAGATAAAACTTAAAAGCTAAAGAGGCTTTTCTTTTGAGCGAAATAAAAGCTAAAGATGTTTAGTTGATGAAAAATCCGCGTAATTTATGCAAGGTGACCCTATACAAGAGCAGTCCCTGGACCATTTTTTCAGGGCGGTAAGAAAAGCAGAAAACGCGCTATTATCCAAAAGCACAAAAAATAAAGAAGGAAAAACACAGCTTTAGGAAAGCAGATAACGCGCTATTATCCAAAAGTACAAAAAATAAAGAAGGAAAAAGAATAAAGTGGGAAGTTAAAACAATAAAAAATAAAAATATAAGAATTTAAAATAAAAAAAATACAGGAATTAACAACAAAAAACGGGCAAAAGTGCCGAGACCAAAAATTATATTTTTGAAAGAAAAAAACGCGCAAAGCACAAAACAAGGGCATTTTTTAACATTTCACATGCAGTTGCCGGCTGACCGAAGTAAGGGCTCGCACCACCGCCACGTGTCCAGATTGAGACACGCCGCATCCACCGGGCATCTTCTATTCTTACGATCCCCTGGGTGGGCGAGGCCGCAAAATTTAGCACCGCATGCCGGAAAAATTCTCCCCCGGCTTAATTTATCAGAACATTTACTATCCCCGGTCCGAATTCCACAAAACACAGTTCCCTAATCAATTGGGGAAAAGCAAGATAAAATGCGAGATAGAGAGTACCAATCTTCCTGATGTTGGTGTTGGTAAAGTGATACATGAGAAGATGGACAGTCCTCAGGCTAAAGCTCTGATTGTAGGAAGAAAGCGCCATCTGCAATTCCTTGTCGTCGATCAATCCACTGCCGTCTTGATCTGCAATTTGGAAGCAGGCAATGACACTGGGATCGGTGCCAGGAGGGAACGCCGACGGTACCAACGTCGCGAAAGGGCTAGGGTACGAAGGCTCCGACGCCGGCGGGTAGCCTCCACCGCTGCTGCCATGGGTTTGGAAATTATCCTTTGGGGGTTTCTGACCAGGTGGTGCGTAGGGTGCAGCATAGGGAGCCGCTGCCGGAGCATAAGGGTTACCTTGGCCATGTGGTGGTGGAGCTGCACCGTATGGATTGGCGGAATAGGGTGGCGCCGAGCCATAGGGATGGCCTGATGGCGGCGCCCCGTAACCGTATCCGTAACCAGGGGGCTTGTTTGGGTACTCAGACATGATGAGGCGGTGAGGAAAAAGCTGGGAGAGACTTCGCTTACAATGATGGCTGGCTCAAAAAACCTCTACCTCGGCAGTCTAGGCGGATTGACGTTTTCTAAGCCCTAAGCTTTGCTAGTTATTACAATCAAGCCACTTGACAATGATGCCAAGTAGCGTGGTCAAATTAAAGACAGCTGGCGACCACGGAAGAGTTATCGTACTAGAGAGGGAGAGAGCAAATTTAAAAAGAAAAATTTTGAAACCCAAAAAGTTTGGAAAAGGTCAATGAATCCTACAAATTTTAACACCTTTTTCTTTATAATATACAAGATTAAATAATTTAAAATGTTAAAAATGAAGTTGGCAGTTAAATAATTAAAAAAATCTCTTGACAAAAATTTTTTTGTCCAAACTTATTAGAATATATGGAAAGTCATATGTAAAAAAATTTATTTAGAAGATAATTTTTTGATTAACGACATTGCCTTCTCTACCATGCAATAGATTATGAATGATCTAAAGCTTCAATTCAAGATTAACTAATTAAACAATAATAGCATCAAATATGAAGCTAAATAGAGTCCTCCTGAACTTGGTTAGGCTAGACTCAACGTGGATGACTCTGTCAATATTTATCGTGCTACTTCATGTGGAGGCATGATTAGAGATGATAAGGGTAAATGGATTAAAGGATTCTCCAAGAACCTTGGTTATTACCTTACCATTACAACCAAGCTCTATGTAATTTTAAAAGGTCTCAAATTCTATTGGAATGAGAAACTCATTAAAATTAATGTTCACTCCGATCCCCTAGAAGTATTATCGCTCATGAACAATGAATGTTATAACTCCCACCTCCTCTCTGTGATTGTTAAAAAACATTGGAGATCTCTCCATGAGAGATTAGATTATTACTTTTGATTACGTCTACAGGGAAGCAAACAGCTACACTAATCTTTTGGCTCACAAGACTCTTTATGAAGATTTTAATACATTTATCTTAATTAACTCGCCTTACAATTGTATAAGCCCCATAGCTTCTGATATGACTAGACCTTAGTCTTTTTGCATGATTTTCTCGTCGCCTTGTATTAAAAAAGAAAGAAAAAATTTAGTGAGTGATTCTTGACTAAACAAAATGAAAAAGAGGATTCCTAAATTTATGAAATTTTATTGAAAGACCCTATGAATTTTTGTTTGAATTTGTGATGAAAATGATAAAATTTTCCTCATTTAAATGAACAATATAAACAACTTGTCTATTTTCATGCTATATGTTCTTTATTTACTTATAAATGTTGTTTATTTTCCTGCTTTACTTGTTTATAATCCTACTTTCACTTAATTTTATTCTAAGGTCATAAACAAGTGAAGTAGGTAAAATAATAATTGTTTATAAGTAAATAAACAACATACAATATGAAAACAAACAAGTCGTCTTATCATGAAATTAACATTTAAAATGAAATTAAGTGAAATTATGACTATAAACAAGTCATTTATATTGTTTATTTAAATGAGGGCAATTTTATCATTTCAGTTGCAAATTCAAACGAAAATCCATACGAGCCATTCAGTGAAATTTCAAAAATTCAAGGGTCCTCTTTTTCATTATCTTGGGTCAAGGGTTTTTCACTCAAAAATTTTCAATTTAAAACATCTTCAACAAGAACTAAAGATGCAGGGGTGGTTGTGTTGAAGAGCTTCTTCCTCACACTTGATTTATTGATCAAAAGGTTTAGAGTGCCATACGATGTGGAAAAATTACAGATCTAGGAAAGTACTTGTCTACGACAGTCCTATCTAAAATCAATTGTGCTGTGTTTTAGTTTTTTATCAAACAAATTCAATGGTAAAACTTGTGACAAGCTTACAAATTAAGAAACAAGGAGATCACAAATATAGATCTTTGAAAATTATAAATAATCATACAGGATCATAAAATTTTGAAATTAAATTTTAAGACTATTCCCCTTTTTTTACAATTAACAAATTTTTGTTTTGACTTAAGTAGCCCTCTACTCTCTCTCATTTGAGAGGATCTCTTCCTTTACAAGGTCAAGCTTCAATTCTTTGGTCTTTGCAAATCTCTTTCAATTTGGAACCTTTGTGATGCCACCTTTGGTTTGACATCACCTACGACATACCCCTGATAGTAACCCTTAACAATCCAAGAGATTGCATATGAATTTACAAGAGTGTGTTTAATGCAGGATCTATGAGAGTACTATGAGAGAGATACCGACAAGAAGAAAGGAGTTGATTAAGTTGTTTTAGAAGGAAAGGGACGCGAGAGAAGGGAAGTAGCATATGAGCTCGGTAGTATGGTTGGCGTTATTGAAGATGTGGAGGCCTTTGTGTGAAACCCAGTGATGCATCCGGGGACTTTATTGGACTTTCCCCTCCTTGATAATGCAAATTCTGATGATATTTTAAAGAGAACATGGCAATCAAGGACCTTTATATGAAATTTATATTAGTCGAGAATGAGATATTGTCAAAACTTGAATGAACTATTGTTAATTTAGAATTAGTTATTGGTAAAACTTGAGTGGATGTTTGTTGATAAAAGACTAACCTGGATCGACAAGCATTCATTTAAGTTTTGACAATAATTGATCTTTGATAGATAAAAATTTCATATTAACGTCCTTGATTACTATTTTCCCTATTTTGAACTTCTATTGAAATACCACCTTCACTGCCTCAACACATAACCACAACCTCTGTAGTAATTTGAGATTAACCCACATTAATTATCATTCTATAATGAAATACTTTAACTGTGGTTATAAAAAGATTAACTATGGTATAAAAGAAAAGACTAGTTTAAAGGTTTACAATGGTTAATGTAACATCCTGGAGAATTTAACCCCTAATTAGTTGAATAAATGAGGATTAATGAAGTAAATTCACATGGTGTATGGTTACAGAGAGCTAATGGGTGTTTTGGATTGTCATTTCAGCCTTAGGATTGAGTGCGAAGCAAAGTCAAGCTACTTGAGCATCAAAAAGTGAGAAAAATAAAGAGAAAAGGCTTAAAAGATTAAAGTATTGGAAGTGTTTTAAAGTTTTTAAACACCAGAAGTAAGTTTCCTAAGCTTGAACCTCTCTTTCTCTTGTATATTTCTTTATGATGGGAGTTAGAGTTTGGTTGAAAAAGATAATTTTTAGTTCATAAAGGCTATAGGTCCGAATCTATTGACTCAAATAAATTTATTGAAATTTATTGAGTTATGTAAACCTAACATTTATAACTCTATATGTTTTTAGTTGGTTAGGGGCTATAAATGGATGAAAATTCATTATTATTGAAGTGGTTGGAGCAATGTGACTTCATTAATAATTATTTAGGAGTTCAATAGAGTTAATAAAAGTTAGAAGAAGCTAAGAAACCCTGTGAGTACCTTTATATGTCAAGGGTATGAATCTTAAGGATGAAGAAGTGTTGAACTAGATAGTAAAAGTTAGGCAAAAAGGAATATTGATGAATTATATTGTGACTAATTATAAAGTAATCGCATTTGGCACCATTCAAGCTTCGTGAAAGCTTTGGGAGTATGAAATTGAAGGGTAAATCTTTAATTTCTCAAAGGTTTGAGGTAACTAGAGAAATTCTTTCTTATACTTTTGTGTGTTAATTAGTTTATTGAGTTATATTTGATGATTGAAATGTGTGAAATTAAATGAAATATTAGTATGTCATGACTCACTTGAAGTCCACTATGATGATCTTGTAAAGTTTAATGATGTATTTTTCAATTGAAGTTAAATGATGTGATTCGCAAATGAAATTCAATTATTGTTGTCATGAGGAGTTCAATAACTTAAAAAATAAAAAGTTTAATGAAATAGTATGTTGTGGAGTCCTATGATGTGTTATTAGCGATTCAATGAATGTGTAGATGAGGAGTTTGATGAGAAAAGTAAAGTGGAGTTCAATGATTTAATTTTATGAGTTAATGTATTTTTCATGTGTGAGATGAATGCAATAATGATGTTATGCTTGCTTGAACATTAAGTAATTGCATACTTTAAAATGTTGCATTATTATATGTCGCGTGATCTTGAAAGGCAGGGGTTTATCTAGGGAGAAAAGTAGGAAACTAAATCTACATGGTAAGGCTTCCATCAAAGCTCGATTGTTAGTCCGGATTTATTATTCATATTGTCCCACTTGTTCAATGAGGAACTCGAACCTAACTAATTTACCACTTGTTCAACGACGAAGCTAGTCTAAGGAGAATGTCATCTCATAATGGGAGAAATGGGAAAATTCGTGACCCGTAAGTGAGTTAGAAAACTTTAGTCAAGTAACCTCTCATGCATGTTTAGTTAGGGTAATTTCAATGTATAGATGATCCCAATATGTCATAGCTCGCAGTTTCATGTCAGAGGTATAAGAAGAATATAAAAAATGTGTGATCATGCATATAGTGATAAAAGGGCATATAATTGTTCGTATTATGACTCTAGTTAAACAAATCGTGTGATTAGTCCTATTTCTATATAGAATTGTATTGCTAAATCATTATTTCATGAGCATGTGTCATTATAAATGAGAATTTTAAATTTATGCTCTTGAACATATTAAATGATTTGAAATTCAATATCCTTGACACTTGCATTTAAATTAATTAACATGCATTAGCATAAGTTAGATGGATCTTAGTTATTAAGTAGTTGTACTCAACCATTATTTTAAATATTATAGAAACTAACTCATCGAGACGTGAATGAGGGAAACAGATCGAGGCTTAGGACTTTGATCTTAATAATTAGCAGGCCTCATTTGTTTTTATTATTATTATGTGTATAACTTAAATGATGCTGCCAACTAGGGTTATGCATGTTTTTAGGCTTACTTGCATTAGAAGGTTGTTAAACTATATTGCGTATTTCGGACTCTAGGGTGTATATATACTGATTAAGAAAGATACTATAGGGCCAAAATACTAGTGCAAGTAAGAAGTTAGTAAGATTGTGATTATTGTAGGTTGATATGATGATTTATAAATTTAAGGCTCCTCCTTATGTTTTTGTAAGCAATAGTTTGAGTATTGAAAATGTGTTTTATGAGTTATGTTTGTGCTGTGGTGTAACATCTTGATTTTTAATTCCCTAATTAACTAAACTTAATTAGGATAATTGAGTATAATTATAGTGGTGTGTTGTCAGAAAGGTCTAATAATCATATTTGATTGTGTTTCAGCCCTAAAGGTGGGTCTGGTATTAAGTTGGGCCCCTCAGGTATCGAAAAGAGAAGAAAATAGAGATATAGTGTTGTTGTGCCACAAACACTTCAAATGCAGAATGAAGACCTCTCTGTGCCACGCACCACGGTACATTAAGACTTTACCGCGACGCGTGGTCATTTTTTGCAATTTATTAGACACGAAACTGAGTTAAAAATAGAAACAAAGAAGGAGAAAATAGAAGAGGCACACTAAGCTCTGCTAAGGTTTATTCTTGGATGACATTGGGAGTGTTTTGGAAGCTACAAACACTCATAGTAAGTATCATACCTTTTAGTCTCCTATTTTCTTCCATATTATAAGGTTTATGGTTAGAGTTTGATAGTAGAAGATAATTTTCAGTCCATATGAGTTATAAGTCTAAATCTATTAACACAAATGCCGTTAATGAGAGTATATTAGAGTATCTAAATCTAGGTATAATAAATTTTGGTATCTTAGATGTTGGAAGAGTTTGATGCCATTAATTGGAGTTTAATGACTCGTTAATGTTAATGAAAACTAAAGATAATTAATAAATTTAATGGGTAGGCCTAAATGTAAGTAATATGGACATTGGGTAATCTATAAAGGGAAGATTAGGGTTGAAATGTGTGAGATTGGCAATGTTAATGAAAATTAACTTTGTAAATTGTAGATTTAGCTCTTGGACACCTATTTGGCTTGAGAATTCAAGTTTGAAAGCTATTATATTGAAAGGTAAATCTTTGACCTTTTAAATGAAAGTAATGTGGACATTGGGTAATCTATAAAGGGAAGATTAGAGTTGAAATGTGTGAGATTGGCAATGTTAATAAAAATTAACTTAGTAAATTATAGATTTAGCTCTTGGACACCTATTTGGCTTGAAAATTCAAGTTTGGAAGCTATTATATTGAAAGGAAAATCTTTGACCTTTTAAAAGTTTGAGGTAACTGGGGAAACCCTATTTTCAATAGTTATTTATTAATTGTAATATAAAGTGAATTATGTGTTAAACATGTAAATTTTAACTTGCGAATGAGTACATCATGCAATGAAACCTTATATTTATCTAAACACTTTAATATGTATTAAACATGCTAAAAGATTACAAGATGAGTTTTAAGTTGTAAAAGTGATATTCGAGAGTGAATTTCATGTTTATAATGCATTTGAATGAATAGTGGATAATGATCTTGATAAAGATGAGTGATTGAGATTGAAAATGCTGTGTTTATGTGCTATAGGAGAAATGAAACTTGATGCTCACTTAGGTAGCGCACAGTTGTGAGCCCAACGTGATTATTGTAATAATGAATAAATGAAAATGTGAAAATAAGTTAGTATCATTTATGGCATGATTAGTTGCCTAAGGATTAGGAGTAGAGAAAAATTCATATGGTATTTTGATTGCCTTTCTATGCACATAGGTATAGCCTTATCCCATGGTTTGTTGAGAGACTAGAACTTAGCTACCTCTACTAGTTCAATAAGGATAATGGCTTAGGGTACGAGACACCCTAGAGATTCAAGAGTAGAGAAAGTCGTGGTCTAAGAGTAAGTCATCTAATCATTAACGATGTCATACCTCACAATTGGTGAGTTTGGATAGTCCAATCACACGGATGGGTCCCTATTCAATATTATAGCCCACGGTTTCAGTCTGAGAAAATAAAAAAGGCATAAGGTTGGTTGATTATTGCCTATGAAAAAATATATGACATGTCACATATATTGAGTTGTGGCAAGTCGTGTAGTTAATGGTTCATAGTCACACATCTAAAAACATCGTGATAATGCACCTAATGTATATGAGATAAAGATGATATAAAATAAGTAATGATAAGTTATGATGTGTGTGTAGGCATGTTTCAAGTACTTGATTTCATATGGATGTGTTTGATTTACGATTAATATATAACTGTATATGGTAGGTTTTACCTTGATTACTAATTAGCTAGACTCACCCTTTTTATTCAATACTTTTCAGGCTTTAACTCTAGTACTGAGAGGGACAAAGCTACTGAGGCCTAGAAATCTGTGTGTTCATTTAGCATGGCTCTTGTATCTATTTATTTTGTGTAATAGCATATGGTTGCTAATTATAGGTTGCATATAGTTGTACTTATACTATTTTGTTATTACAAATATCTGAATTGTATTTTGGGTCATGAGTATTTATTTATTAAGAAACATATATGTTAATAGGGCCAAAATACTAATGCTAGTGTAGGAATGATGTTTTAAACAAGTTAAAATGGCGTTTTGATGTAATACAATGGTAATTGCCTCTCCTTTTTGTTTTTGGTAAAAAGGGGTTGAAGAATGATTTTATGTTATACTAGTATTTAAGTGCGTATGATGTGTTGTATTGATAGTCTTAAGTCCAATGGAAATGGTTCAGGTGTTAAGAAAGACTTTTGGCACTTGTTATGGGTTTTAGATACCTTTATTATGTGAAAGTTGTGAAAAGTAATCAAAATATGTTTGGGCGTCTAACTTCATATGTGACTTGTTTTGAAAGTGAAACCCATGCTATTAGTTAGTTTATAAAAAGAACTTTTTGTAAACACTAAATAATGTTATTTGGATGTCAGATGGAGAATAAAAAAACGTTAAAACTTCTCCCAATTTTGCTATCAAATGGCAGCAGAATCTGCTGATATTTTGCGCAACAGGCTATAGCCGGTAATTTAGGCGAGCTTAAACTTAAAGTATCTTACCTCTTTTAAGAAGCTCGTATAGCCAAGTTCGGCCCTAACACTTTTGGGCTCTGGGCTTATTCAGGCTGGCCTGAATACCTGAAACTTTTTAAAAGTATTTTTTCTTTATTTTTTGAATTAATTTTAATTTTTAAATAATTCTATTGAGCGTAAAATATTATCTTAATTTTAAAATAAAAAATAACTTATTAATTTTATATTTAAGTAGCTCTATTATTATTTTATTGTATTATGTATGATTTATTCATTAATGTTTCCTTTACTTGTAAATTAATGTCTTTGTTGTTTAAATATTGCTCTTATCATAGTCATATATAAATACTTTATATATTTTAATTAAATTATATTATTTTAATTATGATTAAGTTGATCTTAATTCAATTACAGTTAGACTACTAACTTAAAATTATTATCCCAATTAGTTTAAAGTTTTTAATAATTTTTAGGTAAATTGTACTTTTCATTTTTATGAATATAAAAAAAATTGCCATCATTATATTATATAAGCCCATATATTATTTTTTTGAAATCATTTTTCTTTAAGTTTTTACATTATTTAACTCTTACATATAAGAGATTCTTACTTTAGTTTACTCTTAATTTTTAACTAAATTTAGCACGAATAATAACTAAGTAATTATTCACAAATATTATTCTATTTATTATGTTTATCTAGTAGTAAAGTCAGAAATTTATACATGCTTAAATTTTATTTTTAAAATTATTTTTAATTTAAAATTAATTATCTTAATTTATAAAAAATATAAATTTTTTTTTACATGTAAATGATTTATAAGACTTAAAATTTTTTTAAAAAATTGGGTCTTAAAATATAAAAATCAATATTAAAATATATTTTAAATATTATTTTAAGCTATTTTATTGATTAAAAATAATAAAAATATGAAATATAACTATTTTTAATTTTTTTAAAAAAATAACTACATTAAAACACTTATATATATAGTATTTTGGTATAAAATGATATAAAACTTAAAAAATTAATAAATATTTATCATATTTTATATATTTTTTAAAAATTTATTTTTTTATTTGGGTATTCGGGCTAAGCCCGAACTCGATTGGGTTTGGCCCTGAATTTTTTGAGTGGGCTCAGGCTTAGCCCAAATTACCAGCTCTACAACACGTAGAGAGAGCAACACACAACAGTGCAGCGTGCATGATCCGCGGCATATTGCCTTATTTCATAGCAAATGAGTTATTTTTCAATTATTTTTAATTTCTTTCACTTCTCAGAGATATGTCGTACTTCTGTAATTTATTTTTACTCTAATATAAGAGTTTATTATTGTTTAAACTCATTTTTATTATGAAAACTTGGGATTCTTTGAATTTGAACTATAACTTGGTAATCATCTTTTTATGTTAATCATTTGATTACCATAAATTTTTTTTATTAATTGTGGTTAGTAGAGTGAGATTTTACATGTGGCGAATTGCACAGGTCCATTTTAGTCTTTTAAGTGTAGTCTATGGCATAAATTTGGCTTTTAGCACTTGTCATAGGAAATGAGCACCTAAATTGTGTATCAAGATTGTAAATGAGTTTTTGAAATGGGTGTTCAAATTTTGATGGAAAAATGCTATGACTGAAATCAGTGCTATTAGTTAGAGTTACGACAAAGCTCTCTATTAATACATAGATTACCTTATCCTGACATTGGGCAAAAAAATAGGGCATGTATCAAATGACAACAGTAATACTATTAAATATGTGTAATACATCGCGGCGCATGGCATAGAGGCATTTATGCCTCGGCACATGTATTATAAACCACGGAGCACATTTGCTTTTTTGCATAATTTTTCTTGTTTTCATATTTTATGTAAATGTTTTAACTTGTGAGCAATCACATGCTTCTGCATACATCTAATTACTCTAATTTTAATTGGTAAAGGTTTAGTGGATGTTTTGAATTTTGAAAAACTTAAGACCCCCATTTATAAAATTTAACAAATTTGGTAATTTTCGTAATGATTAGAGATTACGGTGGATTAGTACAAGTAACTTTACTTGTCTGACTCAGAGATTTTATAGTTAAATTATTTGAAACTAGTCAATTTATCATTTCAATACATGCTACTATCGTAGAATAAATTCTACCATAATATAATAGTTTAAAATCATGTAAATTATACTAAATAAAAATCTAATAAATCAAGCCTAGCTTAAAACGTAATAGTAATAAATATGGGATGCCAAGTTTGGATAATCTAAACATTAAATCTAGATAAAAACAAGCCTGTATAAGAGGTAAAAAAAATATGGAAGTATAAGATACCAATTGGACTTGAAAATATTTGCAAATAGGGTAAAAAAAATGTGCTTTTTTGGCAAAACAAGTTGTCTGCCATTTCTCTCCCATTTTTCAACCCTATTTTAAAACCAATATGACCTTGCTATTAAATTTAGTCATAAATCATTGTTGTGAGAACATTGCATGATGTTTACAATCATACAATCATTAAATCTATTATTATGGAGGTATTAGATACTTATGATGTCCTCAATATTTTTCTTTCTAAATCTTTGAATAATCTCTCGTGTTTATCTTATTGTTGGCACTCATTGCCATGAGCAAGTGTCACGGGTGACATTAGACCAATTGCAGGGGGTAAAGGGTGGCGTCATAGAGGTTTCATTTTGAAAGAGTGTTGTCAAGATCAAAGAGTTGAAACTTGGCCTCGTGAAGGAAGAAACAATCTCAAGCCTGAGAGAGTAGGTGGGTATTTTAGTCAAAGCAAAAATTTGTTAATTGCCAAAAAGGAATATAATCCTAAAATTTAATTTCAAAATTTCGTGGTCTAAAGTTATTATTTGTGACATTTAAAGGTTCTTATTTGTTATTTTTCTTTAAGAAATGCTCCCTTGTTCCTCTCAGTCCTATTTCCATTACAAGTCACTTATAACTAACTTACAATAATCAATAAAAGTTAATTATATCATGAAACCATCTAAAAATTGTTTTATTTTTCATTTTAAATATGAATAAAATACAGGATAAATGAGTAAAGAACCCTTTAAACTTTAGATCAAGTAGTATCACAAATCTTAAACCGAACTTTTATTATGTAAATTGTTCCTTCAACTTTTAAAAATGGTTTAATATAGTTCTTGTTATTAACAAAAGTTAACTTTGTCTATTAATTTGACCATGAAATGATAGAAAAGTGTCTCAAAAATTATAGAAAATGACCAAAATCATTTTCTATAATTTTTGGGTCATTTTTTGTAAATTCTTGAAATTTTTTAATGTAAATGTTTGGTTATTTTCTAAAATTTTTGAGGTTTTTTTGTCAGTTTATAGTTGACTAACAGTCAAAGTTAACTTTTATTAATGATAAAGGTTATATTGCACTGTTAGCAAAAGTTGTGAGAACAATTTACATGATAAACAAATGTAAAATCTATGGTACTGTTAGATTTAAAATTCAAGAGTTGTTTTGCTTATTTACCTTAAAAACTTTAAACTTCAAAAGCAAGCCAACTCAATAAAATAAAAACTTATTTTTTAGCATCAAATTATACTTGACATAGTTATGTCAAGAATAAAACCTTTTTTAACTGAGAAAAAACTTTTGATTCTTTTAAAATTTCACATCCATGTGATTTTTTCAATCGACCTAATGCAGTGGACTTTATTTCCCACACAACTTATCATTGATCCAATATATACGTATAAAAGAAAATTGCATTGATTGATCACTAAATACATTAATTATAAAATAGAATTCAGAGTAAATTCATAATGCTTTGATCTATTTTTACAATTTAAGTACTCTAGATGTCCTTCAATGTGATTCTCCTTAAAAAAAAATCATTTGTGTTAGTGAATAAACGAGACAATAAAGATAATATAAATGAGAAGGAAGAGGAGGAACAAGAGGAAGAATAGAGACAATAGAAATGAGGATAAATTATTGTATTCTCTTTCACACTTCCAATAATACAAATAAAATGTTATATATATTTATATATAGGCAAATACTTACAACTCAAAGGTCTAAATAATTGATTGTGAATAATGCACTGTAAAGAAGACATGAATTCTATGTGGGGAGATAAAGCTTGAGAATCTTGTGAGTCACAATCTTTATGTAATGTGAAGTAATATGGGGAGATAAACATTCTTATAATTATGACATGGGGAGATAGAAATCCACATGTAATATTTATATTTATAACAGTCCCCTTAGGTGTCCATTATTTAAGCATGTGCCTAATTAAAAACTTCAACTAGAAAAAATCCAGTGGAATAAAAACCTAACAGGAGAAAAGAGTACATCATTCATTTGTAAACTATCTAATGTTATTTCATTAAAAACCTTACCAAGAAAATCTGTGGGACAAAACCTTAGTTAAGAGAAAAATAATATAATGCCTATTTACTCCCTCTGATGATAACATCACTTTTAAATTATTGTATTTTAAAATAATATACTAATTTCTTGAATTTGACTTTTGTCAATATTTATCCCATACTTGCTACATTGTCATCATGTATATATAATTCTTGAAAATACATCTCCAAGATATAATATTTTTCTCATATTGTCATATCTTCTTTTCAAATCTATTAGTTCACCAAGAACTTAAAACTGTTAACAAAATTATATCATACACAATATTAGCCACATGTATAAATATTCAAAAATATATATAGCACTTCAGGCCTAATCAAAACTAATGAATTTAATATAGTCCTACAGATAAAATAAGCGTGGCATAATAATTTTATAACCATTGTATATTAAATACTCAATTGACGAGTTGAATGAAAAATAAATATCAAAATTTTATTATCAAATTATTTTGATCAAAACCTATTTTCAGTACACATTTGTAAAGACAATGCATATGCATACATTTAAATTATTTTAATTCATACAGGCTTAAGAACTTATACATGTATATATGTTAAATAATTTTTCATGCTTCTGGCATTTGAACTTCTTGAAAGATTATTATGTAAATTTTATTATGTAGTCATTAATATGCAGGGGCTATAATAAAATTCAATAGACGCATATCATATTTTAATTTTATATATTACTAGACTCATGATATGTACAAAAATATACCATAAGATAATGTACTCAATCATCATTAGACCCATATGAAAATCTTTATTTTCACACAAGTGTTCGTTTATCTTATAATAACTTTACACTTCATGTGTTTGGACTACGTGTCTATGATTTTTATATGTTGAAAATGAATATATTTCTACTCATATTTCATATTTTCATTTGCCTTTTTCTGTTTGGCCAATCATCTTTCTTTCTACTTTTCATGATAAATTTGCATACATATCCTCATTTAATCATGTGATATTATCATCAAAACTACTTTCGATAACTTTATCTTTTCAGTTTCATTTTTCCAATTGTGACATAACTCATTGAGATTTCTTTATTGCTTTTAGGCACCTAAATTTCTTATGAGATTTTACAATTAGTTATGCCATGACCATCTTTTAGAGTGTCTACCTTATTGGTACAATCATATTAATTATATACTCCTCTTTATTAAGGCTTTGTATTAGGAACCAATTAATTTCTTGTGCTTCAGGCATGGTTTATCTTCAACTTATTCTAATTGGCGCATTTTTAGTTGGAATAAGAAATTTAGTAATTCCCATATAAGTCAATAATTATATTCGACATATTCTTTTGTGACATTTTAAGAATGCAATGGTTGATGAACTCTTGGTTTATATTTTTATGTGTAAGGACCTATATAAGATATAGTGATTATGCATTCAATATTATTTCTTTTTCATGCTCTCATTTTCTCCCCCTTGTGTTGGGGAATCTTTTTTAGATGATGACAACTAGCTAATCGTGTAGTATAAGTCTTCTAGATCCATTTGTTTCCTTTAAAACATTTATATGTTTCATTTAAAGACAAATAAGGTAGAGGAGGTTCTGATGCAAAATTTATTCTAACTTTCCATGAATAACCATCCTTGTGTAGCATGGTGAAGCAATAATAATAAACAATGCATATTCAAAAATTTTAAGATGGCATATACTTGGCTCCCAATCAAAAGCCAATTTCAAAAAGGAGAATTTACAATACCTTATTGGTTTAATGTGTATTATGCTATAGTTTCTAAAATGTTCCAAATCAATAATGAAAATTTTGTTCTCACAAGTACTAATTTAGCTATTTGTAGAGGAGGCTTTAATGAATGATTTTGCTAGGTTATCTTTTAAATAGACTTTTCAACTATTCTTTTAATAAGTATACATTGAAAGTCTGAGGTATAAATTCACTAGCATTTATAGCTAAACTTGTCTGGATTACATAGTTTAGAAATTGTATGCTTTTACATTATGATTTATGCATACAATCTTGCAAACTTCGATTTGCAAAAACATCTTATGGATGCATCTACCAAATTTATTGAATATCTACACCATTCACATGCTATCTGATTGGCCTATGTATTTGAGTTTGTTATATTTTTAGAAATCAATAGATCCATTATTAATAATAACTAGTGAACACATCATATTTTCTTTGAGAACAAGCAGCACATGTAAAATCTTAACATGTATAATATGTTTTCTATTCATGAAGAATCATCTAGTTCTTTAATGGATGTCAATGTATATCCTTAATAACCATCCACATTATGTATGATTTGGAATGAACAAACAAGTTATGCTAACAATATGTGTGGTGGATTAGTGAACTTTTGGTTTACTGTAATGAAAATAATTTGTAAACTTTTATTTTTCATAACAACTAATTGATTTATACCAATATACATACATTAGAGGGATCCATTCAACTTTACAATCAAGTATATGAGTGGTACTCAGTCATGTATTAACTCACACTTGTGCCCCTATAATCTCTTTGTTTGCTGTCAAGCATTACCTCAAGCATGTGGGTCGTCATAAGTATACAATATTCTAGAGTAATCGTTCGTATGAGAATGTAACTAGAGAGTGTTAACATTCACTATTAAGTTTTGAGTTAGGTCAAGCAAAATCAAAAGTAAGATTATATAAAAGTAATGAAAATTGGATTACGAAGTGTTTAAAGCAGTTAAAGTTTATTGAAACCTTGACTTCGAGAGGTGAGGATCTAAGATTATCTCTCCTCTTTGTATTTTATAAAACTCAAATTAATTTCTCTCAAATAGATTTTTAATGTAAATAAGTGTTAGTCTAAGATTCTAATTTATTTGAAAAAGTTTTCTCAAGACAAAATCAAGTATATTTGCAAACACTAAAATTTCACAATCTCTTGGAAATGACTAGTGAAAACAATTGTTAAGCTCTAATCTTAATGAAACTGTGAAGGGTTAATAAAATATTTCTATTTTACCAAAAAAATCATCCCTTTATCTTTGTAAATTTTGAATCTAACACTATTTTATCCAAGTTCTACACCTAAACTATCTCTTTCAAGCACAACTCAAGTGAACAAAATAATTCAAATGGTGACAAGCACTTAAAAGCATTTAGCAAAGGATAAAATAAACATATATATATATATATATATATCACTAACTATCGAAAGAGAGAAATATTCAAGTCTTAATCCATACAAAGGTTTGCAATAATCACAGAACAAGAGAACTAGCTGCTCATGTTCAGAAAAGAGCCATAATGACATAATGTACAGCATCCATATTATAAATAAAGAGAGAAAAGGAAAGAGAAGAAGAAAAATTGAAGGAAATCTACTTGAATATCTTTAAATCTTCAATCTTTAGCTAAATCACCTTAAAAAAAAAACCCTAGTAGAGCAAGCCTCAAAATACCTCTGGAAGTTGCAACCTTCTCTCTGAAGGCATGGTTATGGCTTATATAGCCCTAATTTTACATTTTACAACTCAAAATGCGTAGCAAAATTTAAGCAATACACCACGACGTGTGATCAATGCACTGTGGTGCATGTGCAGAAATGTGGAATTTTGCCACAGTGCGTTTCTAGTAAGCCACAACACCTTTACATCTCCAAGAAGTCTATCTTCGTGCCATGTATCATGGTGCATTGTGGATGCACCATGACACATAACACAAAGCCTTCAATGTTCATTTATTGCCCAATTTTTACTGTCTTTATGTTTTCATATGCATTTTCAAACATCATTTTGCTCTCAATCACTATAATTACCTAAAAGAAGTCACCCGAAACAATAGATACAGCTATGATATCTTTCAAAGTTTAAAATCAATGCAAGATTCTTTGCTAAAATTGCCAATAAATTCTCTTTTCAAGTTAACTTCAATTAAAGCTCGTTTTCCTATATTTAAACTCAAAATATTCACAATTGAACCAATTGTCAAAGAAAGTATAGGAAAATGTGCTAAATTGGCATCAATTTTAGTAAGTTAACACTCCCCCTCAAGCAGGAGTTATATAAACGTAATTTCAATATTGATTTATTAATTATTGCATTTTAAAGATAATGGCCTATACATAGTAGACAATAGCCTTCTTTTCATTAGAAAACCTGAGTGATTCTCAACTTACACAAAATTATGAGTTTTAATTTTTTGATTGAGTTATTGTATCAAAATCTTTAGTTAATCAATCTCTTATATAGATTTATTGATCAATTTTTCATCAATTATCCTTTTCAAACCATAAAATAAGAGATATCCATTTTAGTTTTGCCATAACTAATCAATTACATGGTCCTTTGAGAATGGATACATAAATACAAACTATTAATAAATTATTCCATATTCAATTTTTTATAAGATAAATTAGAAATATAAATACAATTTCATAAATATCGAAAGGATGCATGGACGTTTTGTTTAGAATTATTTCAAGATTAATTCCATATAGAAAAACTATAATAATTGCTCGTAAAAGTGATGACTATTAATTTAAATGCTAATATAATTAAACATTATATAAATTTTCAAATACAGTCTTTCAAACTTGAACACCATAAATCCTTTTAATTTTAAATATCTTATAACCTTTCAAGCTTGTCATTATTTTCTTTCCCTCGCAAAAGCTTTTTCTGTGCATTTTCTCATGTCACAACATATGACTTTGATCATTTTATAATTACCTTTTACATTTATTAATATCTCATTGTCCTTTTAGTTTCACAACATGTATTTTTGATCATTTTATTAAATAATTAACCTTCAAGGTTATAACATATTAATCATCAGATTATCAAAATGCTGTGAATTTTTCTTGTCATGCCATCTATTGAAACCATAAATTAATATTTACAATAAACTCACTATCAAAGTAATGTGGGTTTTAGCCATCTAATCACATGATCAAGAGTATTAAAAATAATAATTCAGTTTTGTTTGTCAGGAACAAATAATTAATATCGAATGAACAACTATAGTCATATCATATTAAAATGAATCTTAAAATCAATTATGGAATAATAATAAAAAAATAAAAATCTCATAACTCAATATGATAAATATTAATTTCCAATCATTACACCGTCTTATGATCAAACTATTTCCACACAATGGATAATGATGAGCAATAAATTTCAAGAGTAATAACTTATAGATTTGCCAATCTTCCACATTCTTGAATATCATATTAATTTCATCAAATACTATTTGCTAGAACCACAATAAAAATAATTTTCAAATCCATTCAATCTTTTCATGCTCTGAAGTGTTTAAAAAAGCCTTTAGGGCTATATTATTTATAGCCATCAAATAGCTAAATTGCTAACAAACCCTATAATGATCTTTTCCAAAATCAAAAGTTATACAACTTATGGCCATTTATTATGAGATAAATATATCATGGCTCTGTTTGTCATTTATTAACGCATATCCAATTCTTTTTCATCAGTTATAAATCATTATCAAATTGACAATCACAATCATGCTATAAATGAATAAATCTTGAACATTTAAGAGATAAGACATGAAATATAACAATAACAGAATCAAATATCATACCTAAACATGATAACTTAAAATCTTCAAAAAATCAGTGAGGAACCTTTCAAGTTTATGCTTTATACAATTCATTAGAGACTCATGCTAATAACATGTTATGAATAAACGAGACAATAAATACAATACAAATGAGAAGAAAGAGGAGGAGGAGGAGGAAAAGAACAAAGGCAGTAGAAATGAGGATGATTTCTTGTATTCTCTTCTATACTCCCAATAATACAAATGAGATGCCATATCTTATAATTATGACATGGGGAGATAGACATCTATGCAAAATATTTACATTTATAACAATTTGTTGTGTTTATTATGTTCAAAAAAAATTACAAAGAAAATTAATCATTTGGTTATTGTAATTTTGATCTAATTGTAACTTAATCCTTGAACTTTGACTATTTTTAACTCAATTCTTATAATTTTAACTTAGTTGTAGCCCAATCCTTGAACGTTGCCTCTTATAATTTAGTTCCCAATAGTTTCAACTTTCAACTACATAAATATTGGTCCTTACATTTTAAAAAATAAACTATAAAAATAAAGTTATTTGAACTTTTAATATTTATAAAGTTTTTAAAGATTAAAGGGTTTAATAATTTAAAATGTTGGTGATAAATTTTAACATAACTTTAATCTTTATAATTTTATTACCAATATTATAAATATCAAAATTTCAGCATATTATAAATATTAAAAATTAAAATATTATAATTTTAATTGTTAAATATTATAAATATTAAAATTTGAATATTTTAATTTTTATAATTTTATTTTTTTAAAATATAGGAACCAATATTTAAGTAGATGAAACTATGCGAATGAAATTGCAAAAGACAAAGTTTAAGGATTGAGTTATAATTGAGTTAAAATTAAAGGACTAAATTATAACGAGTCAAAGTTTAGAATTGAGTTAAAATTAAAAGGATTAAATGATTAACTTTTTCAAAATATACCATACTAAAATCTGAAGTTGAATGCCACTTGGACTATCTTGATTAATATTAAAATTAAAAATATCACCCTAATCATGTAAAAAATTAAATTTATTGATCATACGTAAACTTCACTTGCTGGCTAAAAGATCATAAACTATAATTGGAGTTTTTGTGGAAACATATGAATTGTAAAGTGAATTTAGTCATATCATATTTTAAAAGAAAAATATAATTTTGAATCTCTATACTTTGTTTGAATTTATCTTTTGATCCAAGCACTTTTTTTTAGTGTTTTGGATTTCTAAACTTTTATTTTTTATTATTTTGGATCCCTCTAAGATCTCTATATTTTATTCATGGATAAACCTAAAATAACGAAAAATAAAAGTGTTGAATCTAGAACACCAAAAAAATATAAGGATTGAAAATTATATTTTCTCTATTTTAAAAGCAGTATCAAAATTATAGTTGTATGCTTGTTCTAATCTAACTTTAACCTTCTCCTCTACTGAAAAACGTATTTAATTGAAGTAAAATATAAAAATGAGAACAAATATATCATACTATTACCTCTATTATTGTAGGATGAGGATTCTATCACTTTTTGCATGAGATGGTGTAATGGTGCACAAAAGATTGAACGAGACTGAATTTCGACCTAACTTGAAGTTTGGTCTCTTTTATGCTGGGTTAGGCAACCCATAGTTCGATTTGGTCTTATGATAACTTAAAAATTAACAGGACTAAATTTGATCCATAAGGTTGGAAGACTGGTGTTGTTGGTAATACCTTAGCTTTCTTTTAATTTTTTCTATATGAGAGATAATAATCTATTTCAACATAATAAACTCAATTAAAATAATATGAAACACTTATACTCATAATAAACCCATTATAATTTTCAATAACAAGAAAAAATATTTTAATCACAGTTCAAGTGGTCCATATTATTAAATTATTAGTTTGAGTGTGAGATCATGTGAGCCACTAGACTTATTAAGCTATTAGTTGTCTTAACTTATTATTATAAATAATTAGTAAATGGATTATAATTATATTAAATAAATTTAATAGAACTAGACTGGATCAATATTCCAAATGTCTAGTCTCCTGTCCACTTCCATCCAAAAAATAATCTAATTTTTTTAGTCTTTTCAATCTTAAAGCATTAGTTTTTAACAGGATCAGACTTCTTCAGGTCAAATGGGGTCAAATATGATTGGATAACTTCTTTATAGCCTTAGGATGGTGGAAGATTGTTGATTTTTTTTTTTTTTTTTGAAACAAAAGATTCTAGAAATTAAGATGTGAAGTTTCATTATGTTCTCACAGCACCGAGTATGCTCTGCACGTGTTTATCGTTTTCCCCCAACGGTAAGCTTGCTCTGAGTTAATGAAAATCTAGTTGATTATCATTATTAATAACTCATTAAGTAATTAGTTAGTTAATAGTTAATACTGGGCCCTTTTGTTGGTTGGGCTTCCAATACGCAGCCCGCTGATAGTTTATTTTTCTTTTTGAAAAAAAAACCCTATTTTTTGAGGTTACGCGGAAAAAAAAAAAAAAAAGAGGCGCCCCCATCTCTTGTGAGTTTTGAGGATCTTCTCTCCACGTGTCTCTCTCCGTCTGCTACCGCTCAATACCGTTTGTGCTGAACTGGATGCACAAATTCCTGCTCCTGAGAAGTGGAACTTGAAATATACCTTTCGTAGCGCACGTTAAGAAATGTCACCAATCCGGTGTACGTTAGCACACTTTGATGCTACGGGCACCCCTGCGTCTTCGACCCTTCTCTTCCTCCTTGCTGCCCACCTTATCCTACGCACCACTCCATTCCCTTGTCTTCCACCATACTCCTTTTAGGGCTATTGAGGAACTTCTCTTTCTCCTTCTGCCCTCCTTCTGCCGATCTCTTCCTTCATGACTTTCCAGAGAATTAGGGTTTCTTCGCCCACGGTTACCCTCGCATTGTAGTTGCGTCACACCCCATGGATCACAGAAGGCAATCCAAGGACTCGCTCTCTTACTCCAGTCTTTTCAATCTCGAGGTTTGTGGCTCTGGCCTTCCTTATTCTCTCTAAGCCTTGATATATTATGCTTCTCTTTGCTGAACTGCCTTGTTAAAAGCAGAGGTTCTATATCCCTGCATCATGTCTCCGAACTTTTTTTTTTATCTTTTTATTTTATTTTATCGCTTTTGGTGGGTTACAAGAGTTTTGTATAGTTGATTCTAATTGTTGTTTGCTTCTTATATTTCCTAAAGCTTATTTTCCCGCTAAATATTATTACGGCTCTTTATTTTTTGTTTTGTTGTTGCATTTTGTTTTGTAGTCTTTGATGAATTTTCAACTTCCACAACAAGATGATGATTTTGATTATTATGGGAATAGTAGTCAGGATGAGAGCAGAGATAGCCAAGGTAGGCATTACTTTTTTCTTTGTGTTGGTCTTCAAAGATTCTTTACCTACTTGGGTTTTGTGCACGTAAATGATAGTTCTATTCTACAAGTTTTCTCCCTGTATAATCAGTTGATGAATTTTGGAGAGCCAGAGCCGTGTCTCATGTAAATTTGTACCCTGTATTTTTTTTTTTTGAATACTTCCATACATAGGTGGGGCAATCGCAAATTACAGCAATGGGAGTACGCGTGGAAGGGAGGTAAATTTGTTAAAGAAGAGGAAGTGGTCTCAAAATAGTGACGGCGAAGACAAGGGTATTTTTGTGGAACACACATGACTGAGGAGCGATACCGATCAATGCTTGGGGAACATATTCAAAAATACAAGAGGAGGTATAAAGATACCTCATCTAGTCCTGCCCAAAATCGGGTTAGCGCTCCACTTCTTAAGAGTAACATAGGCTTGAAGCTCGTAAGTTAGTGAATGAGAACCGAGGAGGAATACATGCTCTGGAGGCTTCATCAGAGTGGTTGAATGATATTAATCCTCAGAAACCTGTAAACTACCGTGATGCAGAATTCAGACATCAATATGGATCTGATAGGTCTACCTTTTCTTCCCTGTTGCCTGGATAGTATTAGAGCATTTGGAATTTTGGATTATGCAATGTTATTTATGACTTTATGTTGTACGCATCATCATCATTTTGTTTCACTTGCAGAACTATCTATGAACCAGCTTCTTTAGATATTGGAGATGGCACTATTTACAAAATTCCTCCTACTTATGATCAGTTAGCAGCAATGCTGAACCTTCCAAGTTTCTCGGATATTCGAGTCGAGGAATTTTACCTAAAGGGTACCTTGGATTTGGGATCCTTGGCTGCAATGATGGCTTCTGATAAAAGGGTTGGGACTAGAAACCGAGCGGGCATGGGGGAAAACTTACCTCAATTTGAATCACTTCAGGCACGATTGAAGGCCATGTCAGCTTCTAACTCACCTCATCAATTTAGTCTGAAAGTAACTGATATTGCTTTGAATTCTTCCATCCCAGAGGGAGCTGCTGGAAATATTAAGCGATCTATTTTGTCTGAGGGTGGTGTATTGCAGGTTTATTATGTGAAGGTTTTGGAGAAAGGCGACACATATGAGGTATGCATGGGTATTATAATATTATTGGAGACCTTTCTCTTCAATCCTTTTCTCCCTCTTTCATTGATCCCTATTTCTCCACTACTGCAGATCATTGAAAGAAGCCTACCTAAGAAACAAAAATAAAGAAAGACCCTTCTTTGATTGAGAAGGAGGAAATGGAAAGAATTGGAAAGGTCTGGAAATATTGTAAGAAGAGACATACCAAAGCATCATAGGTTTTTTACTGCTTTCCATCGAAAGCAACTCGTTGATGCCAAGAGGTTCTCAGAGAACTGTCAAAGAGAGGCATGCTCTATTTCCTACCATTTGCACATCTTTCATCTGTTTTAAGGCGGATTGGTTTCTGATATGTATCACCAATCTAGTTTTAACTCTAAATCCTGTGATCTGATATTTTACTTGTATGGACATCCCTCTTTTTCAGGTCAGAATGAAAGTGAGTAGATCACTTAAATTCATGAGGAGTGCACCCATTCGCACCCGAAGACTAGCTAGAGATGTTTTGCTGTTCTGGAAACGAGTGGATAAGGAGATGGTACTAATTCATTTCCTTTCTGAATAGATTATAATGGTGCTTGTTATCAAAAACTGAAAAAACATTGGTTCAAGAAGCTTTTTTATGTGTGATAATGGTGCATGTTCAGTGGAAAGTAATCTTGCCTGCAAATTCTTAGGGTTTCCCCTCCTGGTGAACAATAAATATTGTTATTTAATTGGAAATGCTGTGCCCCCTTCACTGTGTGTGAATTTAATGTGGTGTCTGAGCCATTCGGTGAGGTGGATGTTGAGACTTAGATAAGAAGAATTGGACTTTGTTTATTTGTTATTGCACTGTGTTATGTCC
>NW_026555575.1:0-59233 GCF_029017545.1 Prosopis cineraria | reverse complement strand
TTACCTGTATGGTATGTGCTTATGAGTCTGGAGATCATTTACTTCTTTCCAAGTCCATAATCAATGATGTAAACCTGCCATGATAAACATATTATCAAAATAATTACAACGAAACTAAATTTCCTGCATTCACCCAATATTTTCTTATCAGAATCTCCTGATCATGTTTTGACTCCTTTAATTGACAAAAGAATGGAATTCTTTTTCTTTCTAAGATTGAGGAGAAGAAAGCAAGGCCGTGGAGAGCAATGGAGAGCAAGAAATCCTTTAGTTAAATTATCCACAACAAACAATTAAATCTAGCAGAAGCAACACAAAAGTTAATGTTATCCCGATCAGCATACATATCTGATAGAGTAATTCCCCTGTCGAATTTTTTTTTTTTTAAATCCACATTGAGGCTGAAAAGGCAACTCTCAGCATGGGTTACTGATGTTTGATAACTCCTTTACCTGGTTAGCTTTGCGCCCTAGACCCATAAAAAATTTGTCAGGCTTTATGTCACGATGAAGAACTCCTCTTGAATGCATATATTCAAACCTGTTCAATCTGAAAATAATAATAAACAATATGAATACTTAGTCAATCTGTCTATGGACACTTTACTTAAAATGGTTTCCAAGTAGACTTACTAATTGATCAGCAAGCATCAAACACTGTCTTTAAGCTGAACTTCCGGTTGCAATAGTTGAACAGATCTTCTAAGCTTGGCCCAAGAAGGTCCAATAACCATAACATTGTAGTCTCCTCAACTCCAAAACCACTTGAGGTGAGGAATCCCCGCTTTATTGAAGAAAAGCCAGATCCAATTACTTAAGAGCAATATTGTTTCTTTTCTTATATTTTTTTTGCAACTTTTTTTGTTTTTTTGTTTTGTAGGCATGACTTAGAGAAGAATAATGGTTCTGTCATAATGAAGTATAATTCTAGACCAATGGGCCATATGTATAACTATACTCCTGAATCCAACATACAAAGGAACGAATTATATATTTCATTTGTATATTCAAAAATTGTCAAAAGAGACTTTCATATTAGTAAACACTTAAAGAATCTTGGACACAAAAAAGCTAAAAAAGGTAAAGTCACCACAGACTTACTTCCTCCTTGAAGAAGCATATATAATTTTGATTCATATTGCAGCTGTGGATGCCTGCTCTTCACAGGTTCCTGAATTTTTTTTTTTTTTTTGGAGAAGGGGGAGGGAGCAAAAGAAATTGGTTAAAAATTAGCACAGAATGTCATGCGCATATTGGAATCACTAATCACTAACTGGTATACAAATGTCTCTAGAAATAAACAAAGGCAAGATATTATAAAACCCCCCCCCGGCCCAAAAAAAAAAAAAGGATATAACAAAGCTAACCACATTGAAACAAAAAGAACTAAAAAGAAAAGGCAGCATTTCACACAATTCTCGAATCCTTAAAGAGAGCATTCATTTCTTCTAAACTTTAGCTACTGTTACAAAGTTGACATTGAGAGGAGGATGGATGTTGTTCCTTTGGTGTTTGCTTAGTCAACAAATTATTCCTCACATCAGGTTTGCTTATGATTATTGGAACTCCCATAGCAACTATATAAAAAAAAAAAAAAAATTCAATGCATGTCACATCCAAAGTGCCAATGTCTGTTGCATAGAAAGATAGAGCATCCCTTTATCCAAAGCAGGCATTATTAAGTAACGACATTTAATATTGAGATTGTAGATGAAGTAAAAAGAAAAGTGAAGTGATTTGTTCATGCTAACCTCTAAGCAATCATTTGACATAGCAAAACCGTCCACAATAGATTCCATTTTTAAACCGTTTTAACCCTACCGAACACACAGAATGGGGGTTATCAAGAAAAGATAACATACCAGCTTAACAGCCACCTCCTCTCCAGTTTGAACGTTAAACCTAACATGAGAAATAAGAGAAGGATTAGCGGGTGTTATAGAAACATAACATCGCAAGAGATGCTGTCAGTGAAAAAGTACTCGCATTTACCTAAATAAAGCTCTCCAAAAAGACCCACTCCCACTTTTCTTCCCAGTTTGAACTTGCCAGCAATCACATGATCCATTATGAACAAAAGACCTTCAGTACGCCGCCAAGCACCAACTGTAATAAGTTGTTCTACTCAGATGTTCCCCCGGTTTTTATCTAGAGTTCAAAAATGGCATAAAGACCAAAAACACCCGTGTTCTTCCGCCGACTCACCAGTTAAAAGGGCCCGACAAATCAAATGATTCGCTTTCTTCAATAATCAACCCGATTCTAATAAAACTTCCCAATACGGTGATCCAATTGATCGTAAAATTGCGTATGACGTAAATCCAGATCGGAAAACCAAGAAAACAATGCGAACAATATTAGCATCCCCAGGAATGAAGACGAAAGTCTTTATTCAGAAGGCCAAACCAAATTCTCCAGTGACATCCATTTACCCAACTAAACCGAATCAATTGCCGATAGAAGCCCTAATTTCCAGAAAACAGGAACGAGTTGACCAGATAAAATATGACGCGAACATTACCAGGAACAATTGAAAGAAACTTTTACAACATAAAATAAAAATAGTAACAACGAGGAGATCCAGGAGCATGCGCTGGATGGGACGAGGCATGAAGAAGAAACAAGAGTAGTTCCGCAAAACAAAAAGCTGGATGATGGACGGCGGAAACTGATGTAAATGAGAGAGAAAGATGACAATGGAAAAAACTGTACGACGTGAAATCTATATAGTAATCGCTATTTCATTCTTTCCTTGCCCGAAAAAATAATAAAATTCCCGTTCTTTCGTAAACATAACAAAATTCTTTTTTTTTTTTAGCTCCGTTCTCTGCGCCGATATAATTAACAGCTTTAAATTACCCTTAAATAAAAAAAACTTACAGATTTTTGTTTTCCCTTAAACTGAAGACTGGCGATGAGTTAGTTAGCATTTAGCACTTGAGCCTCCTGGGTGCTGCCCACGATGCGATGTGCTGCGAAGGACTCTCTTTAATCTTTACTCTTTTCTTTTATTCTCTTTTGCTTTTCTTTCTTCTTCTTTTCTTTTTCCCCTCCCCTCCCCTCTCTTGCTTTTTCCTTACTTTGTTCAAGTCAATCTGTTTGTTCTGGTATTTTGTTTTCCCTTCTTGTCATCTGCTTCTTTGTATTTTATACGTGATCAAGACGTGCTCGATTCATGCTTCTGTTCTCTTCGATACCTGGTCGTCTTATCGATGCGATCTCGGATTTATGTATTGTTTAACATATGAGGATTTGACACAATATTTTTTTGGGGAAAAAAAATCTACTGTATGATATTGCTGACCGATATTAGAGTAAAATATTATCAATCTTGTTCCATCCACTGGCTTTTTTTCCCCACTACATTCTTCATCCCTTCATCTTCACTGCAGATGTATGTACCTCGCCTTTGTGGTGAAAGTCCAGATTTGATGTCTATGAAAATACTCTTAGAATGTTAAAAAAAAAAAAAAACAGTCAAATTATAACCATTCACGTTTTAGTACAAGAAGTAGATTTGAATTTTTTTAAGGTAGATGATAGATCCCTCCCATTTAAATTGTTATATATATATATATATATATAAGGGTTAAATTATTTTAAGGCAATCAAATTTGTTCTTCCATAGAAAAAAATTTGAATCCCAACCACTGTTACTCATGTGAACTTGAGTTGATTCCATTCACTGTACATCTCACTCTTCACACCCATATGTGGCCATAACATTCAACATGATTTTCTCTCCATGAAATTTGATACCCGTACATTCGTTATGTTTACTGGTATCAATCAAATACATTCATAAACAAAATGGTCCCGTGAGCTGCTTAACACAATGATATTCTAATATGAACCTCACGTGATAATATATTCTAATATGTAATTTGAAGCGTCTTCTTTTATATTTAGTAGGAATGACTGAAAGAGGTGATTATCTTAATAGTCGATCAAGTTATATAATTACAATCATAATCATAACTATTATGAAAAAGTGAAATGCGAGAGACCCAGACCAAAAAATCGTAGAGGGTGGTGGGGTGGTAGCAGAGTAGAAACGCAATCAATTAATATAATTATAAATATTGAATTCACTCAAATATGTCCCCACAAATCATTCATTACTAGCGCACCTCAAGTTATGAGGAGAACATAATAATGAAGGATATGATGAAAATAGACCCCTATATTTGAACTAATCAAATAAAATTGGACCTAAATTTTAGGAATCTCCAATGTCATCTTTTTTATTTATTCATCATTATAGTTTGTGTGATTTCAAAGTATAAAGACTGATCAGTAATACTATAAGGAGAATCAATTAATTTTTCCTTTCATATATTCTTTTCGCAAGCCCAGAAAAAAAAAAGTGCACTACTTGTCATTACAGCATTACAAGATGCAGTTGTAATTATCTAGTCATATATCAAGATGATCGATAATATAACAGAATACTTGTAGTATATTACACGTAATTAATTCATACATACAAAAAGTTTAATCTCAAAAAAAATGGAACACCTAAAGAGCTCATATTGTGAACAAAATTCAGGAGCTTTTGACAAAATTTCTAAAGGTGCCCGGGTGAAGCGATCAAAAGTCTCGGCAATCATACTGTTCAATAGATAGATGCTAATGCCATAGGATTATGATGACCTAAGACATTTGAAAATCTCACAACATTGTCTTTTTAAAAGTTACGACTTTGTCGTCAATCAGCTTAATAAGATCATATTCTCCTCGTTGCGGATCTCGAATTTCGTCTAACAGCGGCAAGGTTTTGAAGTAGCACCAAAGTTTTTTAGATTGAGTCACAATCAAAGATCAAGGTAAGCGAGATGAACGACCAACCAAAACGACAAAGGGACTCGATATTAAAAGAATGCTTCCAGTTTGGATTAGGTTTACTTGACCAACCTCTCAGAATCAACGTTCAAGAATGATGTGCAATGCAAAATTTAAAAAACTGTTCGGTTCAGTTATACTATATTTTTATAGTACTCTTAGATGGTGCGATATTTACATTTTTATGTAATTTAACATAACAAGTTTAATTACGATTGATAAGTCACATCGTAACAAAACCCTGGGATATATTACACGTTGCAAGATAGAAAGTGATACAAATAATTGGCTATCACTAACGTACAAATTTACAGAGTATATCCGTTTACCAGTGTTTCTCGTACCGACATAATGCAGTAAGAGGTTTACACCTCCAGTAAGAGGTTTACACCTCCACTTAGTTCGGCACATAACTTTCTTCATGCCTTTGCTCAAGCAAGCAATCAAGTACCAAGTAACCATTATTGTAGCCAAGAAACGTATCCAAGCATCGAATAACGTTAAGAATAATAATATTGAACATTGAAAAAGTTAACGCTGTTGGCATGAGTTATGGCTCCTATGCTGTCAGACTGGATATGTCACAGTTTTGCCTGTCAGGGAGGTTTCTCTGTCTTTATTAGTTACCTCTAAACGGGGTGGCAAGAGGTTTAGAAAGCTCCCTGAGCAGATTGATTGCCTGCAGGTGCATCTGAAAAGCAGACACTCTGATGTTTCTGATTCACCAACTGTCTCAACCCCATTTTGATCAGATGAGAAACAGAAAAGTATACAGGAGCGAGCAACCAAATATATCGATCTTTTTAAATAAAAAAGAAAGGTCAGAAAGTTTTGAAAGCATACCAAAAAGTGACTTGATAGTCGGCCTCTTTGATTTGGAGGATTTCTTCTTCAATTCGGCTGCAAGGTAAGAGGAAAAAAATTATATCGAGAACTATTTGTGCATGCATGTGTTTAATGATATTCAATATCCATTATTGCATTAAAGGAAAATAATGTATCCTAAAAAAAAAATGGCATCCATGACATGGGCTATAATTTCCATTATTGAACCTTAATCCTGATCCGAGTATTTGGTAAAACAATATACTTGATCATGATTGAAGGTTTCAATATAGAGCGTTGCATAAAACATTATAAATTAATATGCAGAGGTGTTACAGAAAAAGTGACATACCCATCCCAGGAACTTGATAGTCATTGACAATTTCGAAATTCTTATATGTGTACCCAACAAAATTTAAGTCCTTAGACGAGAGCATCTGTAAAATCACCCATTAAAAGAGACAACATGAAAGTGAAAAAAATGTGTAGCCCTGATCAGCGGCAACAGACGAAGAACTAGAAGATCAAACAAGAGAAGATCAACAACCATATAACATGATATATTGCCTAAATGAAACGTTCATTGGCACCGGCTAATGAAGAATATAACCAACGACTGCACTTGACAAAGGCAAGTCCATTTGTACTGCTAATGATAGCAAGGCAAACAATATTAAATTTTTCATTGAGGAAAGTGATATCCTATATCTCGAGTAATTCCAAACAACCTTGGAGCAGCAGGGACATACTTAATCATCTACATTTCACTGGGCCCAACAAATACAAAATCCTAGCAGAGTCATAACTTAAAATTACTTAAGAATTCAGGAAAGGTGTCATGACTGGCAAATCCAAATTTCAGGAATTACAAGGGTATCGATTAAGACATAATCCTTATCATGGTCCTGAAAAAGTTTGTTTAGCTCGACATTAGCCAAATGACTTCAGAAGACATACTTTGTCTAAAATTGAAAAATAAATTAGAACTTCTGATATGGGAATGTCAAACAAGTTCAACAGCCGGCAGCATGCTTCCTGTTCCTGCTACCATGGCCCTGCCTACCAGACGTTAAATTTTATTCAACTTAGCTCAACAGCCAACTCACAGCAATGTAAAATCAAGGGGAAGTTAATTTTCACAACACCCAAGATGTATTTAATTTCCATATGGAAGTAATTCAAATAATGATGCTTATTTTCTTTTCATATATTATACTGACTGAAAAGAACACCGCACTGTTTCATCACCATATCAGTCAACAGAAGATTATGCAAATGTTAACTATGGTGATAACTTGCAGACATATCAGCAACAGAGAAGTATGCATCCAAGATTACCTTTCTCCAAGGCCCAGATCTTGATGCTTGGTGATTCTGGATGTCTGACTGCAAATGCGAAAGGGAAAATGAGGAGCGATAGGAAAAGGTAAAAGGCATTAGATAAGCATTTATGCCTAGCAATAACCGTAAAGGCCCAAATACCTCTTCAAACTTCTCAAAATTTTGAGTATCTAATTCATCATTGACCTCAGGAATAAATGCAGCTTCCATTTGATATAGCTTATCCCATTCAACACCTTTGAAGAATGGATGATCCTGAAATGGAATACAACAGCAAGGTAACCTCTATATCCAAACATATAATGGAACAAATCCAGGATGTTCTAATAGAGCAAACCATACAACACCTTTATTTCATCAGCACCGTTTGACCCCAGCCTGTGATTGACATTACACAAAAGTTTACAAATAAGATCTTTAGCCTCTGGGGATAGTCTTGCCTCTTCTGGAAACTTCAAGTGAGATTTCCAATTTACTATCTGCATGAAACACGTATTTCAATTTTCAACTAATATCTGGCAGACTCACAGCAAATGAATTTAACAGGGGAAAAATGGGTCAGCTTCATCATGACTGAACATTGGCTTATATGGTTTGACTTTCGTACACGAGGACAAAATTGCCAAGAACTTAGCTCAATAAGATATTGGGAAAATCACAATCAAGGACAACTGAATAACATTTGTTGCTCTGCAGGACCAAGTAACCTTAACGTGATTAAAATTTATTGTGTAAAGACAAAACTACCCCTCATGTATATATATACTCTTTTAACAAGTCCCTATTTGAGAAAAAACAAGTCTCATTTTCATTTTAACAATAATCAATTCTCTCATCAACAATTTCAGAAAATTAATTTGGTGGTGGAAAGGAACAAGTATTGTGATTTAGTGAACAAATCCTCATTCAGGACAAAAAAAAGTTTCATTTCTATTTTAACAACAATCAATTCCTTCATTAACAACTCTAAAATATTAACTAAGTGGTAAAGAGGAAGTATTGTGATCTAATGAACCTCATTCAAGTAAAAATAAGTTTCAATTCCATTTTAACAGCATTAAATTCCCCCCATCACAACAAGTGTGTGTGTGTGTGTGTGCGTGTGTGTGGTGTCAGGGATAGTTTTGTTTTTTCACAATAAATTTTAATTACATTTAGGCCCCTTGGTCTTGCAGAGCAAAATTAGAATTATTTGGTCTTGTATAGTAATAAATGTTATTCAACAGTCCTGGGTTGTGATTTTCCTAAGATCTTTAAGAGTTGTTTGGTGCATTATGATCTCGACCTTATTATCTCACATACCATGATATTTTGGATGACAATGTTTGGTGTGTTGTTATTTAATAACATGATGACATTTGAAATATCACCTTTATATTGCTTCTTAACCCAAAAGGATGTTATTTAATAACAGCCAAAATATTTTGTCATCTCACATGACAAGGTGGAATACATTAGTTCTTTCAGTTACCAATTTTATCATAACCTTTCCAGATTAATTGACTCAGAAATTATGAGTGTGTCTCAAAAGGTGTACATGGAAATTCAAAAAAGTAAACAGCATGGACTAACACGTGTAGCCTAATATAGGCATCATGAATACAAAGTTATCCTTATTGCAATATCTACCAAAATATGCAAGATACTGTGGTATCTGAGATCACATGATACTAAATGCCTCCTTAGTATCATTTCAAATATTTTAAAAGGCAAGACATTGATGAGAACTGCAACAGAATTATAACTACCTAAATTTCAACATCAAACGCAAACAGCTCAAATTACAGTAAATACAATGAGTTTCTTGGAATAACTTGCAAAACTAAAAGCTATGTCAAAGATATGTTCGTAGCAATGAACAGCTCTATCATAAATATTACCTTTCTACATGTTGACATTGGATCGTCAGAATAAAATGGAGGATACCCCACCAACATTTCATACATAATCGCTCCAAGCGACCACCTGTATATTTCATAACAATCATTACAGTATTTCAATAATATATGAAACCATTAAAAAGAAAAAAGGAAAAGACAAACGATGTCAAGCATGAAATGTGAATGTAAGAGCTCGTTTGGTTTTCCATCAGTGAAAAATCAGTTTGTTAAAAGTTCAATTCAATAAAAGTCAGTTGTGATAACAAAATTTGTATTTGGATACAATTTTTCAAAAGTTAGTTTGGTAAATTAAAAGTTGCTTGAATTATATATATTGCAATGTGCTTTTGAATGTATAATTACAGAATATGACATTGATTTTATTATTTATAATTTTTGTTATAAAACTATTTTATATTAGAACAATTTAAATATAATTACATTGTTCTAAAAATTTTAAAAACCCCTCATCTTTTTTACAAGGCATTTTTGAGAAGGATATTTAATTCTTATCATAAATATTTAAAAATTATTTAATTATTTATGACAGCTTTTGATATTACCTTTTTCTAATGTTTTTGTTTTTGTTCTCGTTTTATTTGGCTAATTTTTTAATTATAACGTTTTTAAATATGAAAGAATTTGATATTTTTTATTTAGTGTCATTGAATTAAACAAGCCTTTTAATTTTATCCTCTAAGAACACAAAAACTGAGAGCATAACGCAACTAGCGTGAAAGTACAATAAATAAGGTTTTTAATTTAATTTGATTGGGATGCTGATGATGGAACGAAGGGCAAAGAGCGTCAGAGTGATGAATGATGCATAAGTTTTGAGGGATGGAAATGTGCTTTCAGTTTGAAAAGCTACAGGAAATAAGATTAGCCAAATGTACTTTTGAGCCTAAATTTAGGAAAGTCAATTTGGGTACAAATTGTTTCCCAAACAACTTTTAACATCCTAAAAGTGTAAATGGATTTTCTAAATGTAAAACATTGGGTTCCCAAACAGGAACTAAAACTAAGTTGAAATATTTTGGAAAGATAACCAATAAATTATGGCAAGAACACACTTGGGTTCTAAAATATACATTCTAATTCACTTGCCACACAAATCAGAGTGAAATAAATCAAAAAAGAGTTAAATATCATAAAACTGACCAGTCACATTCCATTCCATAACCTTTCTTCAATAGAACTTCTGGAGCAATATAATCAGGTGTGCCAACAGTAGAATAAGCCTGCAACATCCATGAATTCACCATTATAAAGCACACACAACATAAGCGGAAAGGAACACACTTATTCCTCACACATTGAGAAAAGAAACAAATCTTCTTCAGTCCTCACAAATATCCTCAGTATTAGCAGTCATGGTTTTCTTCATGTTGGAAGGAGAGGGGGGTTTGCAAGTACATTTTATCAGCACATGACTTGTACATTTAACAAGGTTATGAGGAAACACCACAGCAAGTACTAATAAGAAATAGCTAGCACATGATTGCAGTAAACATACAAGTGTTCTTCTGTTCCTTTGCCAGTGTTGTAGTTGTTCTTGTCGTGTGCGTTTTGGAGCTGAGCGTTCATCATTCTGTGAAGATCCATTTGCATTCTGACCTACTGAAAAATCATCTTCTTGAAGTGTGCTGCAATCTAATGGTTTACATAGTCCAAAATCTGAAAGTCTCAAGTGTCCGTATTTATCAAGTAACAAATTATCAGGCTTGATATCCCTGCATCATTAAATATTGAAAAGATTTATGCTCTACTGTTAACTAAGGCAGCTTTTGTCGCAAATAAATTGATGTACAAACAATAAAATTAGATTTTAGGCATCATATAGTTCAGTGTCACACCATTTTGAATTGACATGTGTAGCAGTCAAGAATCATGAGAAGACTTGTACTTCCAATGATAGTTTTGGAATTTTAGCAAGTCACTGTATATTGGCTTCCCTAGAACCTAACCAACATGCAATAGTCGAATTCAATATAAAAGAGAACAAAGGATTGCTTGGACACTAATAAATAACAAGCCCCATACCGATGGATATAATTGTGTTTATGAATAGATTCAATAGCCAGAACTGTTTCCGCTACATAAAATCTGGCTTCATCTTCAGTCAAGGTATCCTTTCTCATAAGAAGAGTCATCATATCCCCACCAGGTAGATACTCCATAATAAGATACAAATACTCATCATCCTGGAATGAACAATAAAGTTTGACTATACAATTGCTGTCAACCTCTGCAAGGAGGTTTCTTTCAGCTCTGACATGTTCTACCTGAAGAGATTTACAAAACTCAAAATGAGTATGGCAACCTCATGCACTTTGATAAAACCTAGAGACTACTAAATGTAAACCTGCCAACCTGGCCTCTACGAAGCATCTCTGATTTCTTCAGCTTTTTCATTGCATACACATTGCCTGTCATCTTTTCCCTGCAGACCCTGACCTACATCAAATTCAAAAGTTTAGGAAGCAGTCAAATCATCGGCAGAAAAATACGTGCAAGAACAATGAGACTCAGCTAAGAAGTACTGCAAGTTTTCATTCCAAAATCAAATAAATTAGTGGGGGTTTTGGGGGGGCATCCTTTCTCAGGAAATAAAAACTTATTTTTATATTATTTGCAGATCGAAATCATCCTTTTCAATATATTCTACTTATTACAAATATTTTCCTCTACACATCTACTCTTTAAAAGTGCTTTGATCATTATATGCCTATAAATGAATGAGAGTTCAAACAAGAATAAATGTTAAATTAAAAGTATTAAATTGATTCTCAATTTTGATGAACTCAAATAATAATAACAAAAATAACAAACCTTATCTCATTAGATGGGGCCGACTACATGAATTACACTACGTCATTGTGCTTTATCATTTACCAATCTTTTATGAATGTTGTTAACTAAGAGGTCTCGGTTAATAACTTTCATAAATGTTCTTTTCGGTCTTCCTCTACTACTCTTTACAAGGCTCAAAATTATTTGTTCCACTCTTCTTATCAGTGCCTCCTAGGGTCTTTTCTATATATGTCCAAACCATCTTAAACAATTTTTTATTATTTTCCTTCCATAGGTGTTATGCCAACTTTACCTCATATATACTCATTTCAGATTTCATCTTAACGTGTATGATTGCACATCCATCTCAACATTTTCCTCTTTGGTACTCTAAATTTATGCTCCTGCTATCCCTTTAAAACTTAACATTCACTACCATATAATATAGTTGATCTTATCGTAGTTCGATAAAACTTTCCTTTAAGTTTATTAGATATCTTTCAATCACAAATAACATCTTTAACCTTTCTCTAACCAAACCACCCATCTTGTGCCCTAGGTGCAACATCCCCATCAATTTTCCCATCATATTGAATAATAGCTCTCGAATATTTAAATTTTTTCACTTGAGGTATGATTTGAACTTCCAATTTCAATTCCAAATTACTATTAACTAACCTATTATCAAAATTATAATGCAAATATTTCGTCTTACTCCTATTCAGGTGGAAATCTTTCAATTCCAATGTCCTCTTCCATGAATCAAATTTGCAGTTAATCTCTTCTCTTGTCTAACTAATAAGAACTATATCACTTGCAAAAAGCATACATTTGGGGATTTCCTCTTGAATATGCTCAATTAAAACATCTAGAACTAAGTCAAACAAATAAAAACATGGATAATAAAATAAAAATAAATCAGCCTACCATCACATTTCAATATATTAATAGGACAAAAATATTACAAACTTGAAAAAGAGGCATACTCAATCATCACCATATATAAACTTATACATACCTCTCCAAATGCACCTTTTCCAATCATAGTTAATAACTCAAAATCATCAACGCCCATCTTATGCCTTTGAAGGCGCATATATTCTGTTTCCTTCTTCTCTAAAAACTTAAGAAGGTTGCTTTGATCTTCCTCTGAGACATCAGCATCAGCCAACTTCTTTTCCAAGATAGTTCGACTAATAAGAAAAAATGAGGCATAGAAACTTTAACCATGAAAGTGATTTTCAAAATCGTAATTCATATTAACATTCAAGCAGAGATAATACTTTCATCAATTTTGACATGTTCATAATGAATATAGGTCTACTAATTGTTGACTTAATAATAAGACAATACGAAAGAAACTTCCATCATCAACCACGTCATCCATGGAGATGGAGGTATCAAATCAGACACGAAGTCTACTAATTGTTGACTTAATAATAAGACTACACAAAAGAAACTTCCATCATCAACATTCAACCATGTCATCCATAGAGAAGGAAGTATCCAATGAGACACAGAGCTTCGTATTAAAGTAAAGAACTGGAATTGTATGTATTGCGTAGACTACCAGAACAGGAAAGCCAGAGGGCGCTCAGGTATTTATTTTAGGTGGTTTGAAGAGTCATTAATTAATAGTTCTTTTTTCTTTTTCTTTTTCTTTTTCTTTTCGGAAAAATGAAAAGAAAAGCCTAATCATTATCGGCGAGAAAAGATTGAATCATACCGTTCTTTCCTCTCCTGAAGGCTCTTCATTTGCTCCTTGTAATGGTTCTCAATGTACTGCTTGGCTGCAGCAACCTTCTGTTTTGTGGTACTGGAAAGAGCTTCGTCATCTACCGGTTGATTTGAATCTACCCCAGCACTATCGTCCTTTTTCTTTGACGATGACCTCATTTTATCTCGTGGTTGTAACTTCTGTAACCAACTCCTTGCGGAATCCATTTAGCTACGAACTCAGCAGTAACCTTAATGATCTGTGACCATCTTTCTGTATAAAAGAAGCAAACAAAAATCCATTAAAAATAAGCTTCCATGAAACTTCAAAAAAAAAAAAATCTAATCGCACGAAATCTGCATCCGTATAAGCAGCAGTCACAGCCACAATTTCCACACTGAAATAAAGGCATACAAAAATTACCGCCGTTCCAAAAAGAAGTCATTGGAAACAAATAAACTGATTCCCCTCTTCGGAGTTTTCACGTAACCCAATTCCAATGACAGAAATATATATTTGTTAAGATTTACTTCAGAAACACGAAACATTTTCTCCAGGATACCTTAATTCCACAGTTTGGAGCATTTCAAATCAAAAGCCATATCATATATTAGGCACGGTGAGAGAACCCAAGAAATAAATGAATCTAGAAACATTCAGGATCAAGTGGAAATCGAAATAACAAATCCAAGAAGACGGGTTTCAGAAGTGCTGATAGTGGAAAAAGCTGAGAATTCGGATTACCGCAAAATTAATAGTCGAGTCCGCGAAACCCTAAAAGAGGGGAAAGAGTGTTGGCAACGATACCAGCAATCTCGGTACGCACGGGCTCCGGCACTGCGAAGCTCAAATGACAAGTCCGCGTGACGCTCTTGAACTGGTACATGGCGTAGCCGGCGACCCATCCATTTTTATAGTTTATTCATCCTTCTATTTCATTGGATATTGAAATTGTCCCCCATTTCCTATTTTATTGTCAACGACTGAATTCTTACACTTTATTTAAATTTTATTATAATTTTTATTTTTTTAATATTTTAAATTATCATACTTTTATTTTTAAATGCTTCAGATTTAAAGAATTTAAAATATTAAAAAAATTTAAAAACTTATAACAAAATGTTAAATTTAAAATTATATTTTTTAATAAAAAACGACCCAATATAATATATACTTGAGAATGTTTTGTCGAAAAATTGAGTAATTTTTAGTTTCAATATTTAAAAATTAGTTACTTCGGACCCCGCGAGAAAACCGGCACGGCATGGTTTTGTTCCCGCCACCGTCCCTCAAGCTGCAAGATATGTGTATATTATATTCAATGATGCTCCCTCCTCCGATCCAATTCACCCTGCGTCATTTAATTAAAAAATCAAACGGTTCAAGAAATATAATTAAAATTAAGAGTCTTGATTTTTCAAAAAACTCTATAAAAATTCTAAATCATCTTTAATTAAAATTGTTAAGTTTACCTTTAAACATGTCACCCAAATAAACCAATTAAATATGTAGGTGTTTTCATTAATAACCCAATAACTCATCAATGCTTTATCAAGTTTTATGAGATGTATTTTGTGAAGGATCAAATAGAACTTTTACATAGGGCTGAGCAAGTAACCCGCTACCCGCTCGACCCGCTTGTACCCGTTAAAAATGAGCGGGTAAAAACCCGCCCATTTAACAAAAAAACGGGCGGGCTGAAATTACGGGCTAGCCCGTTAGTAAGATATACGGGCGGGACGGGCTACGGGTTAGCCACCGGGCAACCCGTCCCATCCCGTAATAATTAAAAAAATTTGCAAATTATTTTTTATTAAAATACTGGAAGAGTGAACAGTGAAACAGGTGCGGTTTTTCAAATACCATTTCCTGCCTGCTGAAAGCCTGAAATCAAAACCCTCGGACTCGGTCCCTCTCCCTCGCAATCGCAAATCATCGCACGCAGACGGCAGACCAGGCAGCTGCAGCTTCACTCAGACAGCCAGACTCGTAAACGCAGAGCGGCAGAGGGCAATCGGGCAGACTCATAGACATAGTCGCATACCTCCACAGCTCTAATCGCGCATTCTCACAGTCGTAGAGCAAACTTGTCTTCTGGAGTGTTTCCAAGGATTCTGGGCCACGAGGCTATGGGGTAAGCTTCTGAGAATTCCTTCCGAAGGATTCTTCTTTCTCGCAGACGGCAGACCAGGCAGCTGCAGCTTCACTCAGACAGCCAAACTCGTAAACGCAGAGCGGCAGAGGGCACTCGGGCAGACTCATAGACATAGTCGCATACCTCCACAGCTCCAATCTCGCATTCTCAGTCGTAGAGGAAACTTGTCTTCTGGAGTGTTTCCAAGGATTCTGGGCCACAAGGCTGTGGGGTAAGCTTTTGAGAATTCCTTTCAAAGGATTCTTCTTTCTCACAGTCACTACCGTGCTTTTTAGAAACATCTTCCAAGTATGATTAATCACTAATCTATATTAATTACTTGTAATTCCTTTCTTATATGATATTTGTGTATGATATAATTAATCTTGCTCTGTCGCTTAGTCACAATATCTTGCTGCCTCGCTGGCTTGCTCACTCCCTGATTCAATCTTGTGCATGTCTTCCTGCCAAGCTAAGACCAAGTAAGTTATTAACATTATAGTGATGATTATTTGACTCAGCGACTCTGCCTTTGCTCTTAGTTGTGAATTAGTTTAACTGAATTGGATATGCCACCAATAGATTTCATTAACAGAGTTTAGAGGTGACAAACAAATCCTTCTTTTTCAATTTCCAGTATTGCTTGCGTGTCCAACCTGTTGTAGTTAATTAATTTCTTGAACGCCATATTCCCAAGCAGTGTCGATGTGCCTGTAAGTCTGTAACCAGCTTGCAAAGAAGCACCAGATTCCATGAGAATCCCACAAAAGAATGGATGCATAAGTTAATTAACTTACTTTTGAATATATTGAACTATTTCATAATGTAAAGATCTCCACATTGGTGGGAACATGTATAAATACATTGCTTGACTGAAATTATGCTTGAAAATTAAAATTATGTGATTTTTTTGTATTATGAAATTATGTGGCTGCTTGATTGGAATAATTGTACCTTCCTAATTTTTTAGAATTTAAAAGGATGAGCAACACTCAAACCCTTAAAGCAAACGTGGAAGAAGGTGATATTGAAACTAAGGCTACTGCGACATCACACAGTCCCACTACTCGAGTAGAGAATGCCACAAATAATGAGGGACAAAAACAAGCATCGGCTAGGAAAAGGAAGAAGCAAAGATCTAAAGCTTGGAAGCATTTTACGAGGATGCCACTTGAGCAAACTAAAGGGAAGCACCGTGCCAAATGCAACTATTGTGGCATGGATTATGCGAGTCATCCTTCGAACCATGGGACTAAAGCACTTTGGCGGCATTTTGAAAAGTGCCCAAAGAATCCAAACAAAGCCAACAAGATGACACAATCTTTATTCTCTGTTACTTGTAGCCAAACAATGTCTACACAATTGTTCAATCAAGAGAAGTGCAGGAAGGATCTTGCTAAATTTATTGTAAAAGATGAGATGCCTTTTCGAGTTGTGGAAGGGGAGGGTTTTAAAGAACTATTACACGGACTTGAGCCTAGATTTCAAATCCCTTTACGATGGACAGTTGCTAGGGATTGTTACAAGTTGTATCTTGAAGAAGCAAGACATCTAAAGAAATATTTTAAGAAATTTAAAGTTTGTGTGTCCCTTACCACAGATTGTTGGACTTCAATCCAAAATGCCAACTACATGTGTTTGACTGCTCACTGGGTTGATGAGAATTGGACATTACAAAAGCGGATTTTGAATTTTTCTGTAATTGAAAACCACAAAGGAGATACCATCGGGAAGGAAATTGAGGGATGTTTATTTAGTTGGGGTATTGACAAAGTATTTACAATTACAGTTGACAATGCTTCTTCCAATGACACTGCAATTGCATATTTAAAAAAACGTTTGAGGGAATGGAATGGCCTCATATGTGATGGAGAGTATATGCATATGCGGTGTGCTGCTCATATTTTGAATTTGATTGTCTCTGAAGGATTGAAAGAGATGAATAAGTCCATTGAACTCATTCGGCATGCGATAAAATTTATTAGATCTTCTCCGGCTAGGCTACGTAGATTCAAGGAGCTCATGGGAAAGCAAAGAATTGATTCAAAAAGTCTACTTAGTATGGATTGTCCCACTAGGTAATTTTAATTATTGTTATGAATTGTTAATTTATATTTATTTTTCTAATATTAATCGAGCTTTTTTTATGTTGTTAGGTGGAATTCAACATATCTGATGTTGGAAAATGCTGTGAAGTTCATTAAAGTTTTTGATCGGATGGAAGAAGAAGATGAAGATTACAATGAATACTTTAAAAAGAAAGTTGAAGAAGAACCTCCTAGTCCATATGATTGGGGTGTTGTAAAAGAGTTTATAGTCTTTTTGAAGCTATTTTACTCCATGACATTGAAGTTTTCTGCATCAAATTTTGTGACTTCTAACACATGTTTCCAGCAAATAGTTGCAATGCAAACTAAGCTTAAGACAAGTGCAACTAATTCTAATGCTCTATTGGGTGACATGGTGAGAAGAATGCAAAGTAAGTTGGATAAATACTGGGGTAAGGCAGATAGCATGAATCCATTGTTGGTGATAGCAGTGATACTAGACCCTAGATACAAATTTAAATATGTCCAAGTTGCTTTGGAAAATATGTATTCTGAGCCTATACAACGTGAGCTGGTTACAAAAAATATCATGGATGTCTTGTATAGCTTATATGGTGAATATTCAAAGGATGTCTTTGATAGTGAAGCTTCTCAATCTCAAGCAAGAGCAGAACACGGTGATGACAATGTTGGGGAGAATCAAGATTCAATTCCCGATGATGATGTTTTGGCGGTCATGGATGATGAAACAATGAGACAATTCTATACAATTGCAAGCATTGAACGCCAAGAGGAAAAAAATTCGGAGGTGGATGAATATCTTCACGCTGAGTTAGTTGCTTCTCGTGATCCAAAATTTGATGTTTTAGCTTGGTGGAAAGTAAATGCTTTCAAGTATAAGGTCTTGAGTTTGATTGCACGTGATGTGTTAGCTTCACCTGTCTCTACTGTCTCTTCAGAATCTGCTTTTAGTACGGGAGGTCGAGTACTGGATACTTTTAGGAGCTCCCTCTCTGCAAAAATGGTGGAGGCACTCATTTGTGCTCAAAGTTGGCTTTCTCAACCTACTTTCAAATTAAAAGAGCTTGATGTTGATAATTTTGATGAGTCTAACAATCTTATTATTGGTAATTTCATTAACATTTTCACTTTATATTACTTTACATTGTTCAAATATTAATGAATATAATTTTCTTAATTTGTTTTGTAGAGGAAGAATCAGGGGCTCAACGTTCAACCATCTCTAGTGATTCTGAAGATGACGACGACGACGACGACGATCCAATGCAAGATTAAATATGTGATGGATTGTTTTGTTGCCTTGTTGGCTTGTGAGTTGTGACAAGATTATTTGTGTCGGATTATTGCTTTTTGCTTGTGCCTTGTGGCAAGACCATTTGTCAATTTGTATGGTTACTTTGATTTGATTAATGTTGTATTTTTGAAGACTGATGATGCTTGGTGCCTTGGATGACTGTAATATGTAGCTGCTAATATTAGAGTTTATTTCCTTTGATGATGGTGATATTTTAACTATTTTTAGGTAGAATTACAAGAAATTTAAAGCATAGAATATTTTTTTATTTTAAAGCAAATTGAGGGCTGTTTGTCCAAAACGGGCTGGCCAGCCCGCCCAGACCCATTTGCAGCCCGCCCAGCCCGTTTTTAAACGGGCTGAAACGGGCTACAAACGGGTACGGGCTGGCCCAGCCCGTTTTGGACAAAACGGGACGGGCTACAGGCAGCCTTACGGGCCAACCCGTCCCGCCTGTTGCACAGCCCTACTTTTATATGGTGTTTTATGTTAAAAACCAGGGGGAGTGTATTTTATTAAAAAAGTGTATTTTAACAAAAGACACTCCCTACTGACAAGCTTTTGCTCTTTTAATTGTAATTCTCATGCCTCGCTAGAACATCTAAAAAACTAGATGTAAGGAGGTTTATTTTAAAGATGATCATCTAATAGAGGTAATAACAATCTAAAGCACCACTAAAAAATCAATCACTTGACCAAAGAAAATGTTAGTTTTAAAATTAAATGAAATCCTTCAAAATTAAGGTGGGTCAAATTTGACATTGATTTTTTTTTTTCAATGTCAATGAAGTTACCATCTACGAATGCATCATTTGAGATGATAGGGATGATTAAATTAAGAGATTATTCAAATATATTAAATACCATCCTAGTGCAACGATAAAGTTAGTGAGTAATTTGGAAAGCTCTGATATTTGTTAGATTGTCAGATTCATTGAAATAAATATAATTCAATTGAAGCTTCACCATTTACTCAATACAACTTTTTTGAAAGGCATTTCTTTTTAAAATTGTCAAAAAAAATTATGCAGCTTATTATGAAAGACGAGATGAACATTTGTCCACCAAGCATTTTGTGACAATTTAAACGTTATAATCTATAATCATCCAGGCGTGGGAATCTTATGAGTTCTAACATAACATAATTTTGTTTTTATTGCATCGTTTTTTGAATGGTCTTGTGCTAAAAAAAACACCATCCTTGGAATAGAATAGGAAAAGATAAAGCAAGATACCAAATTGTCAGATTTTTTTTTTCCCAGACAAAAACATGCAATAATAATCGTTAAACTTCAAATCTGCATGTACAAAAAGGAACATGTCAGTGACATGATAGATTTAAGGTAAAACAAGCAAAAAGGACGACCTGGTAGATTAATGGTGTCGTCGCATAAATTAATCGAGTTTTGCATAATAATGGGGGATTAACTGAGCTTTACATCAATGGTCACTTGATATTCATTTTTTGCACCACCAATCGCGCCACCTAACTTCTCACCCATCCCATTTCATTTTTTGTGTCCTTCTTCATACTTATGATGATTTCTCCATTAAGAAGATAAAAATGATGAGAATAAAAAATAATAATGTGCTTGCAATCGCTTACAAGAATTTCCCAGACAGCTTGTGTGCACTTTCAGCTATAAAAATAGGTCAAGAAATCAATAACGTATATTTCACCAATAAAATCGCATTTCACAGGTGTGTTTATAAGGAAAATAACAGTCAGGTTATAAAAGATTAGACTAATGATAGTTAGGTTTCTCACAAAATATTTTAAAAAATAAATTATAAATATCAATTCAAATAAGTATAAATAAAAATTTTTATTACAATCTAAGAGTTATATTTAATACTTAAATATTTATTTATAATTAAAATTTTTGGATTTATAATTTTCTGGATCAATATTTTTAACTTTTTTTTAAATTGTTGATAATTTAACTATAATTAATTCAATATTTTGGAGATTTAACTGTTATTTTACCTTATTTATATTCATACTAGTAGCATTTTATAATTGTAATTAGCTTCAGTCGTTCTCCATGGATCAATCATGGTTTGTAAAACGTTTGGTGTGATATGGTCCCGTGATAAGTGAACCAGGGCCAATAGAAAGTTTTTGGGTGGACTGAGGTGGTTGGAAAAAATAGAGTTGGAGGGGAGTGGCATTGTCGTCAAATAGTGACACCAGCTCAATGAGTAGTTGGCTGGCAGGAAGAAAAAGACTTGATTTTAGAGTTAAAACTAAAAGTCAAACTTGATAGATCGTTCGTTTAACCTTGTTTTAATAAAATTTTAAATTTAAAAATTTGATATTTTTTAGAATAATTGGGCTTTTAAGCCCGACCCTTTTAAACCATAAAAATGGGCTTGGGCTCGGGTGGCCCGTCAAGCCAATTTTTTTTTTGTTTCCATGTTGAATTTTAGGGAATGGTCAAATTGAAGTTAGACTTTCAATCTCCAAATAAACCCTACACAACACACTTGTACTCGGTTGCTCACTCTCAAACCTATGACAAAGTTAGAAATAACATTTTATTTGTGGATGATGATGAGAGAGATCTTGATGAGCATTAATAATTACTTTTGTCTTTATTTTATTTGGACTTTTAAATTTTGAGTTTATTTTTTAAATTATGTGAAATTTTAGTTTGACATATCTTAAATTTTAAAATACTTTAAGTAAATTAAAATGTTAAATTTTATTTTATTTTTTCATAATCGGGCTTATGGGCTTGGTCTTGAGTCATAAATAAGGGTTGGGCCTCAACTTTTAAGTGAAATTGAGTAACCGAGCTTTTAGGCTTAGGCTTATAAAGGCCTAGTCCATATAAGTCAGGCCCGCTCGTTTTTTAACTTTACTTGATTCAACTAATCCATTCAATCTAATTTTACTTTCGTCAACAAAAAAAAATCCAATTTTACAATGCTTCGCGCTCTAAGTCTAAAGTATTCAAGTCAAACTGTCCAGTCTGAGATTGATGGGAGCAAAAAAAAAAAACTAGAAAAAGCATTTTTTTTTGGCTGTGTTTGGATAATGGGAGATTTGAACTTGAATTAAATCTACTATTTGCGCTAATAAAATTTTGATAATTTTGAATTTAATACCCGTTAAAATAAATTGTATTATTATAATCTTTTAAAATTTCAAGTACTCACTTTAATCTAATTGTAAATAATATAGAGTAGATAGAACTGAAATAACTTTAACTCTTTTTTAAATTAATTTAAAATTAAGAATGATTATTTATAGCCACTACATTAGGTTTAACTATTCTATATTAATAAATAGAAATGATTTTTTATTGAATATAAAAAAAATTATCGATTTTAGTTATCTTTCGTTATAACCTTGTTACCCTTTTGTTTTTGTAAAAAAATTAAATCTAAAATTCGAATGTCCTAACCCCAAGCCCAGTCGTCACATTTGTTTGATGAAATCCAAATCAAAATAGAAACCCAAGTATCAGAGTTTGAAAATTTTTATGCTGCCCAAATGAAATATTTTATAAGATTTAAATCTAAAGTATCAATGAAAATGCAGGCCTTGTATTATTAAATAGTCAAATCTCAAATGATACAATTAATTAATTGAGGTAGTAAAAACAAGAAAAAAATGACAATAAAGAACCCCTTAAGGATATCAATCTCCATTAGAAATCATAACATTTTGAAATCTTAATTAAGGACTGTGCGATAAAAAATAAATCTAAATTTACAAAATTATCCCTTCCTTAAATACTATAAGGTAACAGTAAAGAAGCTTATGTCATGTTCTCTATTCTTGTTTTTGGGTGAGAAAAAGGTGGGCGAAAAATTAGTGAAGTGAATCATCATATAAGTCATCATCTTCTCCTCTCTTAATAACGAGTAATTACATGCATTGCTTCTTTTACATCTTTTTCCTTGTCATGCACGCAAGAAAAATTTACAATTTTATCTTCTCTATCTTTTACATCTCCTCTGCTATGCATGCAAGAAATAATTTTTATATCTTTGTAAATATTGCCTTACATCATTTTTCTTTTATAACTAAGAAAAAAATAATTTTCTTGATGATTAATAGATTATACATATAAACACACACAAAATGAATTATGAGAACGATAGTGTTAAAAAAAATCAAGTAAAAAACAAGCAAGATGTAACATAGATGCTGAATTTTTCTATTCTATGATGAAATGTGCGTTAATGTTGAAAAATGCAACATGAATGCTGAATTATTGTAATTATAGTTGGGATTATGACAAAGATAATTGCGAAGTAATAAATTTATGTGTTACTCCTAGTTGTTACGGTTTTATTTCTCATATGATAAGTACTTAAGTAAAAGAAATATTTTGTTATTTTCACATTGAAGGGCATTTTATAAAGGATTCGCAAGGAAAGATGACCTATGAAAGTGAGAGATTAATTTCTAAATTGATTAAAAAAGGCATAAATCATGAAGAGCTATTGAACATGGTGTCATCAATGATGGGAGTTGAAAGTATTGCAGTTAACTTAAAATTTACAGTGAAATTTTACTATTAAATGACTTTTTGCATAGACACCCATACCATATTTTCTTGAACTTGTGGATGTGATGAGTTGTATAAATGGATTTGCAGTTTATGTTGTTTTCTGGGAAGAAGACTACAAAAGTATCAGTTAGGTAAATATGATATTTTTTATGTAAAAAATGATGCAAATATGATGTACATGTATTAAAATCAGTGTAATGTAATGTTGATGTCTATTTCAAGTTTAAATATGTGCAAGTATAAATGTTGTTATCACATAATGCTGCTAAAGTCACTAACGCAGCGTGGGAATATTGCTACTATAACCAGTGAAAACATAAAAGCTCACTCAAGAATAGATTTTTCCTTAGTATTTCAAATTTTAAAGTGTAAAATGTTGTCATAACATAAAACTCACTTTTAAAATGTTTCAAGATCGCTTATGAAAATACAAACATCACTGAAGATGTTACTAACTTCAATGAAGTCCCTAATTTCATAACATAAAACTTCATTGAAGAAGTCAGCTGTAATATTTTCAACTCCTATTATTGATGACACTATCTTCAACAACTCTTCATGATTTATCCCTTATCTAATTAATTTAAAAATTAATCTCTTACCTTCACGGGTCATCTTTCTTTGTGAATCTTTTACAAAATGCCCTTTATCGTGAAAATAATAAAATACTTCTTTTGTTGAAATACTTGCCATGTGAGAAATAAACTTGCAGCATTTAAAAGCAACACACAAATAAACTTTATTGAAGAAGTCGGCTGCAATATTTTTAACTCTTATCATTGATGACACCATCTTCAACAACTCTTCATGATTTATGCCTTATCTAATCAATTTAGAAATTAGTCTCTCACCTTCACAGGTCATCTCTCCTTGTGATCTTTTACAAAATGCCCTTTAACGTGAAAATAACAAAATACTTTTTTTGTTGAAATACTTGCCATGTGAAAAATAAACTTGCAATAACTAAAGGCAATATACAAATTTATTATTTCACAACTATACTTACCATAATCTCAACTATGATTACAAGAATTCAGCATTTATGTTACATTTTTCAACATTAATGCTAATTTTATTAGAGAACAGAAAAATTTAATATCCATGCTACATCTTACTTGTTTTTAACTCAATTTTTTTAATACTATCGTTTCTCAGAATTCATTTATTGTGTATGTCTATATGTATAATCTATTAATAATCAAGAAGATTATTTTTTTTCTTAACTATAAAAGAGAAACGGTATAAACTAGCACTTGCAAGGATGTAAAATTTTTTTCTTGTATGCATGACAGAGGAAATGTAAAAGATAAAAAAGAAAAAATTGCAAATTTTTCTTGCATGTATGACAGGGGAGAAGATGTAAAAGAGACAATGCACGACCCCTGACTAAAAGAGGAGAAGATGATAACTCATATGATGATCCACTTTACTAATTTTCCATCCATATTTTTTGCCAGTGAGAGCAAATTTTTCACAACCAAAAATAAGAACAGATAACACAACATAAATTGCTTTGCTGTTACCTTTTAGTGTTTAGCGAATGGGCAATTTTATAAAGTTAAATATATTTTTTATCTCAACTAAGGATCATTTAATTGGAATTTTCAAATGTTATATGATCTTTATTTGAGATTAATGTCCTCAAGGGGTCTTTAATTGTTATTTTTCCTAAAAACAAGCAGGCACCCAAAACATGGCCATTGGTCTTCAAATATGGACGAAGAGACAAGAAAACCTCGGTCATTTGGCCTTTGCAAACAGGTAAACTTCAAAAGACCAAAGAGGTTCAGATTCCTACGATGTGCAATATTAATTAAAACAGACAGACCGAAAGTAAAATATAAGCACGCGAACGCGGAGGATGATTTAAGAACAAGGCCTTCCACGTTAAACTTGACACTTGGAAAAGACAAGTGCTCAACACTTCATAGGGATAGCCATTCACGGGTGAAATACTAGCACAACGTATTGCCATAAATATCCAGCTATGGCAAAGTTTGTTTCATTTATGGCATGATAAATTTATTGTACAACATCGTTGGCCAAAGGCCCCCCCGGGGGGTGGCGGATGACTTGACACGTCCATCAGGCTACGAAGCTCTCAGGCGCCCTTGTTTACACATAACTTGACAAGCATGAAAGAATTGATTTCTCATATTTGCCTCTGAAAGTAAACTATTTTTATCAGAAATATATAGCAATAGAAGCTAGCTTACACATAAAACTTAACAAGCATGAAGGAATTTATTACTCACATGTCTCTGCACGTAAACTATTTTCATCAGAAATTTCTATCAATAGAAACTACCGGTAATATGCCATGTGTCTTGAGGAAATAAAAGGAGAACTGCCAAAAGAAGTCTTTTGGATGCCGGAAGGAGGGTTTACAGGGTTCTTCTTTTCAAGCTTTGTTTCAGCACGGAGCCATGACTCAACAACAGAAAGAAGATTAGACGAGCAACTCAACTCACTAATATCCGATAACTTTTCCGCCCTCCTGAGTTCACCATCTTGTATGTATGCTAGATGAGTGGCCCATGTCTCAAGTCCATCAAAGATATGAGTTGCATATACAATTGTAGCTCCTCTCTGACAACAATAGAAAACATCAGGAAACACTCACAACAATTGATAATCAATTTTCAGAAACCCATCGCACCAGCCACAGCCAGTTCAAGATGGGCACACTAGCCAGCAATCTCATCTTCATATTTTAACAACGCATTACATTTTTCACAGTTGGTTTGCAAATGACAGTAAGATACATGCTCGGCCATCTGCAGAAACTTTAGATTAATAAAAAAACCCTAATATTACTATGATGTATTATGATTATGATCCCCCGTGAAACTAATAAAGCACATGGGGCTGTCCTCCCTTTTGCAGTTCTCCATAACCACACCAGTTTGGCATAAATACGGAGTTAGTGATCACCTGCTCACATTCTTCCCCGAAGAAGTCCAGCAAATCCATCCTAGTAACAACATCCAAGTCCACAGTAACCTCATCCAGCAAGAGAACCTGAAATGTCGTTTAAGAGTTCCTATAAGGTATCAAACTGGCAGTAATTTTAATAGATAATCTTTTAATGAAGCCATATAGAAATAACACTTCTAAGTCAAGATATGACCTGAAGTACTGGCTATGGGAAAGGCAACAGTCCATTTTTTAAACTTGGAGTAAAGAAACAAGCAGTCCCACCATACAGATGACACTGAAATTATTTAGAGCAGCATGACGACCATACAAAAATTTTCTAGAATATTAATCATTGATACCTTGTATGGATGAAGAAGACCCATGCAAATTTGCACTCGGCGTCGCTGCCCATCTGATACCTTATGCATTCGCCACTGTAGATCTATATCAAGAAGCTCAATCAACTTAGCTCTCCTTTCAGGATCTGTGCCCTCAACTGCCAAAAAAGAAAGGGACACCTATATTGTATTGGACATTTGTAACAAAAGAAGGTGGCAATGCAACTTAATCACAAATATATCTAACAGTTACTCAGACACTCTGATTTTGAATTCCCAGACATCATGAAGATCATTGATTTTAACACCATGGAGTGTCGAAAAAGACATAGCATGATCTCAAAACCATCCCACCCAATAAGAGCTACTTGAAGGATTCCGAGTTGATGCATGATCCTATCCTCTCGATTAAGTTCGGAGATGCATTTGGCAACAACGAAAATTAATTTATAACCTACCTCCAAATATCATATGTTCAGCTGAAAAGTCTCCCTGCAGTGGAATTTCTCCCTGAATATTAACAATGAAATCAAGATTAAGATAGAAATTGAACAAAGCATAGAAATACATTTCATGGGGGAAATATCAGTAAAATAAAAATCTCATAAAAAATCGCAAGAGTTCAAGACCTTCAATTATTGATAGTGTGTTTCAAAAATTTATCAGCACCAAACTCTTGTTTGTACTTAAGTCCATATCACACAAACCATGTTGGCTATGCACAGTTGTTCAGTAAAGTAACCACTGTTTGAACAAGTTAAATAACTATCTAATAACGCTGGCTGCAAGAATATTGAGACTGTACATCTGAAAGTATTCACCATCCAGTGTCCACCTTACTTTTAATAGCTTTGCACCTTATAGGCAAACTTCTACCATTTTTATCACGGTAATAACTCTTCATCAAAAAGGAAATTACATTGAGACCAGAGTCTAGAAACTCACTGCTGAACCAACGGATTTACTCCAGGATCCTCCCAAATAGGAGAGATCACCACTGCAAACCAGTCGAGTATCGTGAAAAGCGGAACAATTTAACACCCTTACAACATCTCTTCCTCCGACCATATGCTTGCCAGCCAGAATTTTCAGCAAAGTGGTCTTCCCTGCAGATAGGAGCAATTCTGAATCAAATTACGTTCTAGTTCTCTTCTCTCTCTGGCCTAATCTTAGCCAGTGCCCAGTAGAATAACAGGTGGAGTTGCACTTCTACACTGGAACAATATGTTCAACTCCAAGATACATTCGCATACGATATTAAAATTTTCCGAACTATCGGCAAAGGTTATAATGGGACACTTATTCCATGTGCATTGATCAGTAGACGGCTGTGATTTGACTCCGAAGCTCTTTGTGAATCAACAGACACTTCTCACAACTTTATGCAGACTATTGTTGGGAAAGAAATAATCAGATTAAAGAGGAAGAGTGTCTGAGGGAACTGCGTTACCGGATCCATTGGCACCAACTAGAAGGCATCGCGATCCAGTAGAGATCTTAAGGTTGAAGTCGACGAAGAGTGGTGGTTGCCCATCGTAGGCGAATTGCATACCACACACTCTAATTCCTCTGCAGCTTTCATTGTCATCTTCGTCCTTATATTCGAATCTCTGCCTCCGAGTTCCTTCGTCGTCGGCCATTATGATGAGTGACATTCAGATCGGTCCCTTACTCCCCTTTATGATAGCTTGTCCCCGTCCATGCCAATGTGGTTGAATTAGCAACACGTCTGCGCTTGAGGTCGTTGGTAATGAAGGCAGTTAACGACGAGGAAATGGAAGAAACGACGTCAGTTTGGTAAAATATGCATTAAAACGACACAGACCCTTGGTTTGCCTATAAAACGACATGAAATGTGGGGCCAGCTTACACCTTGCGCAAGAAGCAACACCGCCCATGCATTGTTTTCTTTTTCGGCCCAAGACGACTAAATGAGTTGAAGACGTCGCATGCTCGCGGGAAGCGCGAACCGGTAGAGGAGGTGGTGACAGCATCATCTCTTCGGATCAAAGCTTGTCTAACTTATATTCGATACTTGCGAATTTGAGTCTTGTAAAATAATTTATGAAATTGAACGGTCGATACCTGATCGAGCCTAGAAGCAAGCAAGGGTTTTTGTCCATGTTCTGTTTTTGGCAATTGAACTTGGTAATTCTATGAAATTGAAATTGGCCGTAGTACACTGTGGGTTTGGTCCCGAAGAAAGCAAATGCTGCTTTAGTGTGCTGAGATTATCCATGTTTATCTCTTGTAGGTGGCTTTGGTTGGTGTGTAATAATATTATGGAGGAAGATGAGGACAGGGTTTTGCTTAATATTTTGGGCGTAGAGTCTGCCAATCATGAATGCATCGAAAGAGACGTATTAGCTGAGGTATCAGGTCCTGGTTCTGAGCCATTAGCTTTTTGGTTCCTTTCAAGTTTCGATTTTACCAACTGCCTCCGCTAGGGTCATTTGTATTGCCGCCATTATATTGGTGAACTTTTAAGGACAGCCTACGAAAATAGTCTGAAATTTTGTTTTGGCCGGGAAATAGATTTGATTCGAATCGAAGTAGCTTGGTAGTTTTCCCTTTTCATTGTGGTTTCTGTAAAAACTGCTGCGTGCTATTCGATTTTAAAAGGAAACACCCCACTGGATTCTCTTTTGCCGTCCAATTGCATCTTGAAGAAACAGATGTAGCTAGTTATTACTAGTTGCAATCTATGGGTAGGTTGATTTTTTAATTTAACCTCAAATTTCATTGCGCCTTTTAGTTATGCGAGGGAAAATGTATCAGCTTAAAACTAGGATAGAGTTCTAATTCAATTTTATATGGTCCTATGACAACATTTGTGAAAAGCGAAGAAAGAAGTAGTAAAAATAGAATATTGTGATGCAGATTCAAAGTAAAGAGCTTGAGCTTGTATTCAGGTTTGTTGTCCTTAGAATGTAAGATGAAAACCTCTCGATGAATAGCCAGCCAATTCTTAGGTCTTTGCTATTTAGGCATCTTAAAGAAAAGAAATATATATATGTATATATATAGTTGGATGGTTTCAAAGGATATCCTTTTGATTTAACTAATAAGTTAGGAAGTATCTCCATGGACTTTTTTCTGCTATCAAGCGTGATTTGTAATTTACTACTAAATGATAGATAAGGAATAAGGATTAATAAGCCTCCAGAAAAATTTCACTAGCATTGCTAACTCCCAGTTCTTTCTCTGTTAATATGTTTGAAAACTCTCATGAGAAACTTGATGTTGAAATTTAATTGCAACTGAATATGGCATATGTAGGATCTCATTTGTCTTGCTTGGGAAATTATATGTAAACCAAATCTTAAAAATTTGATCATGGAGATTGTTAACTTGTAGGCACGGAATGACGTGGTGACCATTATTGAAGCTGATAGGAGCTCAAAGGAAGAATCTCCTCAGAAATATGAAAACGTTGGTCCATCATCTATTAGCAAAGCAGAACTTTATCATAAGTTGAGGGCAGTAGATTTTGAAATAAATGCAGTTGCTTCCACTATCCAAGAAGTGAGAAATGTTGAAAGTGATGGAGATTGTATTGATGGAGGTCCTGACAACAGGGAGCAAGGGACTACCAAGGATAATTCTTCTAATGATTTGAATCTTCAACATGTTCTTGCTACTGATAGGTTAGAAAGCCTAAAGAAGACAAAGGCTCAACTAGAAAAGGATCTTTCAGATTTGTTCAAGAAGAAGCCTTGCAAGAGTATTGATCAGGACAAAGAGAACGAGATCTTTAATTTGGTTGAGGAAGAGCGAAGATCAAAGAGGAAGCCTAAAGAAGTTAAAAGTTTACCAAAAGGCTCAGGGAAACGGCATAAAACAGTTTCATTTAATGATGATGTTGATTTTGATGCAGTTTTAGATGCTGCCTCGGCAGGCTTTGTTGAGACTGTGAGTTACTTACATTCTTGTGTTCTAGCTTGTTGCTCAATCTGTGATAAGACAGGAAAAGACATTTTCCTTGATGTTATAAGTTGGTAAGAATGAATCAAATGTGAAGGATGCTATTGGTAAATAGAGAAGAGGAGGAGCTAATTTTTTTGCTTCATTTTTTCAGGAAAGGGACCAATTGGTAAGGAAAGGGATTTTGACCCCATTTTCTAACCTGAAGGGCTTTGAGCGCCGCTTTCAACAATCAGAAACATCTAGTAGTTATGATGCAAGTCAGGAAGAAAAGACTGATGATCTTGCTTCTTCTAGTCTTGAAAGAGCTGCCCAATCAATATCTGAGGCAGCAAGAGCTCGCCCAACCACCAAGTTGCTTGAGTCTGAAGATCTCCCGAAGCTTGACCCACCGACCCATCCTTTTGTTAGACTCAAAGTACCACTAAAAGTTTCTCAGTCCCAAGAAAGAGATCTAGAGAAGAAAAATAATTTGAAAAGGCAAAAAAGGCGATCTTTACCTGGTAGGAAATGGACAAAGCGTGTTTCTAGTGAGGAAATACATTCAAGAGAGACTGGTATGTTTTATGTTTTTTCATATGGTGTTTAATTTCCTTATTATTATGACTTGAGAGAAGGGAAAATTGGAATAAGGTAGTAGGCATCCAATGGTATAACAACTCCAAATTTCCTGGCATGTCAAAAGTTGCAGACAATCTTTATCTGAATTCTCAAGAGCTGAACCAATCTGCAATCTTTGCTTACTGCTTCATTTAAAATTGATTTGACTTGTTCACTAGGACTATTCGGATCTTGTTTTATTTCTCATTGTTAAGTTTTGAAAGTTTTGCTTCCCAATTAATTTTTTGTTGTTGGTATTTGACTTAGAGCAGGTAATTCAGGCCAGCCCGAAAAGTTAGGGTCAAGCTTGACTATATGGGCTTTTTGAAAAAGGCAGGATATTAAGCTCGATTCAAATAAGCTTGACCTGAATAAGCTCAATAGCTGAAATCTCTAGCTTTATATGTTTATAGAGTTGGTAATTTCTGCTAAGCCTGACGGGCCAACTTGAACCTGACTGAAAAAAGTTAGAGTTGGATTTAGCTATATGGGCTTTTTAAAGAGAGCATGATAATTTAAGCTCGATCTAAATAAGTCCAACCCGGATTGACTATTGGAAGTGGTGATGTGTAGTGCTGCATTTTGTGCTTCTTGAGGTTGAGCCACACATTTGTTTGGAGTTGGGTTAGTAAGGTGATGTTGGGCCTTCTTCTAGTAAAAATAAAAATTGGCCCCAAAAGAAATGATGTTTTCATTCAAGTCTTAGTAATTGCATATTTCCTCTATTAAGAAAGAAAAATATTTCGTAAATAAGTTCTTGTAAAATTGCATACTGCTCTTATCCTAAAAAAAAAAAACAAACAACAACAACAACAACAATAAGCCTTTATCCTACTAGGTGGGGTCGGCTACATGATTGCAAGACGCCATTGTGCTCTATCATTTATCAAGCTTTTAGGAATATTATTAATTAAGAGATCGCGTTCAATAACTTCCAAGAGTGTTCTCTTAGGCCTTCCTCTACCTCTCTTAATCGGACTCAAAGTTGTATGTCCCACTCTTCTCACTGGTGCCTCCCTTGGTTTCTTTGTACATGCCTAAACCATCTCAACCGATTTTCTATAATTTTTTCCTTAATAGGTGCCACCCTTACTTTTTTGCGTACGTGCTCATTTCGAATTTTATCTTTATGTGTATATCCGCACATCCATCGTAACATTCTCATCTTTGCTACTCCAACTTTATGCTCTTGCTGTCCCGTTAGAGACCAGCATTCACTACTATATAACATTGCCGGTCTGATAGCAGTGCAATAAAACTTTCCTTTAAGTTTATTAGGCAGCTTACGGTCGCAAATAACTCCTTTAGCTTTTCTCCAATTAAACTACCCAACTTGAATTCTATGTGAAATATCTCCACTGATTTCGCCATCATTTTGAATAATGGCTCCCAAATATCTAAACTTTTCTACTTGAGGTATAATTTGGTCTTCCAATTTCACTTCCAAATTATTGTCGAATAGTCCTTTACCAAATTTACAATATAAATATTCCGTCTTACTTCTACTCAGACGAAAACCTTTCGACTCCAATGTCCTCCTCCATAACTCAAGTTTGCAATTAATCTCTTCTCTTGTCTCTGCTATAAGAACTATAGCAGAGACAAAGAAAGAAAGAAAAGGTTTCACAGAAGTCCTCTATGCACACGTGCGCACACATATTGTTTGGCCAAGCTGACCAAAATGCTTACCACAAAGCTTGGCCTGCTCGAAATATTTTTTGGCCTAGTTCAATCTTACCTAGTATAGCTAGGCCAGGCTGGGTTGGCCAAGCTACCAAGCTTCATGTTTGGCTCTATTTTGATATTTGTTTATGCACTTTGAAGTGTTACAATTTTTTTTTTTTAATTTTCTAAGAGGTATCTTGTATACAAATATGTCATTGGCCTGTACTTTAAAGTGTGACCCGGATCTATATTGCTTGTTGAGAGACCATAAATAATTGGTAGTTTATTCGCTGATGATTGTAAGCTGTTTACTGGTTCTCTGTGGATGGGGAGGAAGGTTGGCAACTGGTTTATGAACCATTAACTTCTTTGTTTGTGCCATTATATGTAGTTTTTATTTTTGTCCATACTTTAGTTGGTGCATGCTTTCCAGAGGAAGCAAGTGGTTGCATGGATCCTTCCAGTTGCGAAAACTTGGATGCTCAGGATTTTGAACGTGCTGTTCATGAACCTTCTTTTATAACATTAGAAGGCGGGCTAAAAATCCCTGAGAATATTTTTGATGCACTGTTTGACTATCAAAAGGTTGGTGTTCAGTGGCTGTGGGAATTGCATTGCCAAAGAGCTGGTGGAATTATTGGTGATGAGATGGGTCTTGGTAAAACCATCCAGGTTTTATCTTTCCTCGGTGCATTGCATTTTAGTGGCATGTACAAACCAAGCATTATCATTTGTCCTGTGACCCTCTTGCGACAGTGGAAAAGGGAAGTTCAAAAATGGTACCCAAAATTTCATGCAGAGCTTTTACATGATTCTGCACGAGACCCTGTTGCTGGAAAGAAGCAATCCAAATGTGATGAATCAGACTATGATAGTAATAGCTCAAGTGACAGTGACTATGAGACCAGTATTCAATCAAAAAACACAAGGAAATGGGAATCCCTGATAAGTCGTGTAATGAGATCAGAATCTGGATTGCTTATCACAACATATGAGCAGCTGAGAATCTTGAGGGACCTGTTACTTGACATTGAATGGGGATATGCAATTCTTGATGAAGGACACAGAATAAGGAATCCAAATGCTGAAGTTACCCTAGTTTGCAAACAGCTACAGACTGTACACCGCATCATAATGACTGGCTCACCTATACAGAACAAACTGACTGAACTGTGGTCATTGTTTGATTTTGTTTTCCCTGGAAAGTTGGGTGTTTTGCCTGTATTTGAAGCTGAGTTTGCTGTTCCTATAGCGGTTGGTGGATATGCAAATGCTTCACCATTACAAGTATCAACAGCATACAGGTGGTTCTGAACTTTCTTTTTATTAATCTTCTTGTCACATATAGAATTGGCCTCTGTTAAATTATCTGGTTATATATTGTATTAACAATAAGGAACAGGATATTCATCCATTCTAGTTACGGTGTGAAAGTAGAGAAATGAAATAAAGAAGGATTTTCAGTTAGATTGTTGGTATATTTTGATTAGGGAGGTAACTGTTGTAAGTTTTCTAGCTCATTAGCCTGCAACACCAAATAATTAGGTTAATTTTTCACATTTGCAGGTGTGCTGTGGTGCTTCGTGATTTGATCACACCTTATCTTCTTCGACGGATGAAAGAAGATGTGGATGCCCAGCTTCCAAAGAAAACTGAGCATGTTTTATTTTGTAGCCTTACTACTGAGCAAGTATCTGCTTATAGAGCATTTTTGGCAAGCTCTGAAGTGGAGCAAATCTTGGATGGACGGAAGAATTCTCTTTATGGAATTGATGTTATGCGCAAGATTTGCAACCACCCTGACTTGCTTGAAAGGGAACATGCATACAGCAATCCAGACTATGGAAATCCAGAACGCAGTGGAAAAATGAAAGTTGTGGCACAGGTGCTTAATGTTTGGAAGGAACAAGGTCATCGGGTTCTTCTTTTTACTCAAACCCAACAAATGCTTGACATTCTTGAGAATTTTTTGACCACTTCTGGTCATAATTACCGGAGAATGGATGGAGTCACTCCCATAAAACAAAGGATGGCTTTAATTGATGAATTTAATGAGTCAAGGGAAGTATTTATATTCATTTTAACAACTAAGGTTGGGGGTTTGGGGACGAATCTTACTGGTGCAGACAGGGTGATTATTTTTGACCCTGATTGGAATCCTTCAACTGACGTTCAGGTAATTTTGTTTTTGATGCATCCTGCTGGGGCTTTAAATATTTTAAACACAACTGTGAAACTTCCATTTGCAGCATTGTGGTGTTCATTTAATTATACAACAATAACAAGCCTTATCCCACTATTCATTTGGTTATACAATATCCTGTAAAAACCTCTGGAGTTTGATGCATCTTGTATCATTCAGAATAGTTCCCCAAATTAATGATGTTAGAATTAAAATGTATATATTCTCTAGAGTACTGTGTATCATTGTTTTTAAAGAAATTTCTAATTCATTCTGGCAGAGAGCTATGCTTTGCTTCAATTTTAAAGCTTATATTTTTTTTATTTATGATAATTATTGCTTTTATTAGGCCAGAGAACGAGCTTGGCGAATTGGTCAGACACGGGATGTGACAGTATATAGGTTGATCACACGTGGAACTATAGAGGAGAAAGTGTATCACCGCCAGATTTACAAACATTTTCTTACCAATAAGATATTGAAGAATCCACAGCAGAAAAGATTCTTTAAAGCTCGGGATATGAAAGATCTTTTTACACTGAATGTGGATGATAAAAGTGGGTCAACTGAAACGTCAACTATTTTCAGTCAAATGTCTGAAGATGTAAATATTGTTGGGGCATATGAAGATAAGCAGGATAATCGTAAACATCCCCAAACTGCTGAACCAGGTTCTGATGATGTTGTAGTTAATAGCGATGTCAGGTCAAAAACAAGATCGGTCAAGGGAAAGGGAAAAGAGAAAACAGATCATCTTGATGAAGCAGATGAGGAAACAAATATATTGAAAAGTCTTTTTGATGCCTATGGGTTACATGTAAGCTTCTTCGTTATGCTGCATTTTATATCCTATTTGTCTGGTGCCTTTGATTTTATTTATTTCATTATTGGAAATTTGCATGCTGTTGGGTGAGTTGAGAATGGATTGAGTAATGGAACAAGTGAGCATATGTTGCATGATATTAAATTCAATCTCTCTAACCATTCTCATTTAGAGTTCATATATTCATTTGGACTCTGATCCATTTTAAAAGAATAGTTATTATGCGACATCATTTTACATGCACCTTAGAAATTTGATTTTACCTTGTATGTCTTTTTTGCAAATGGTATTTGGCCTCTCTGATCTAATTTGTTTTGTTACCGTAGAGTGCTGTGAACCATGATTTGATCATGAATGCCAATGATGAGGAGAAGATGAGACTTGAGGAGCAAGCTTCCCTGGTTGCACAGAGAGCTGCAGAAGCTTTACGTCAGTCACGAAAGCTCCGAAGTCGTGACAGCATTGCTGTTCCTACGTGGACTGGAAGGTCAGGAGCTGCTGGTGCACCATCATCTTTTCATCGGAAGTTTGGTTCGACCGTGAATTCCCAGTTGGTAAATAATTGCAAGGTATCTGATGAATTGCCTGGTGATGGAATTAGAAAACTAAATGGATCTGCTGCTGGGGTATCATCTGGCAAGGCCTTATCTTCTGCTGAACTTTTGGCTCAAATCCGGGGTAACCAAGAAAAAGCCATTGGTGCTGGGCTAGAACGCCAGTTTGGTATGGCCATCAACCCATCTAATCAAGCAAGATCTGTGGATGTTGGATCCTCTAGGGCATCTAAAAAGGTAGATGGAGTGCAACCTGAGGTATTGATTCGGCAAATCTGTACATTTCTACAACAGAGAGGTGGTCGTTCTGATTCATCCAGCATAGTTCAGCATTTTAAGAACAGGATACCCTCGACAGATCTTGCCCTGTTCAAGAATCTGTTAAAGGAAATAGCAACTCTGGAAAAAGGACCGAATGGATCACATTGGATTCTGAAGCCAGACTATCAAGAATAATGAGCAAGTCACACCCGACTGGTAAATTGTGTTGATGGGATAGCCTGTCCTCTGTCTCTGAAGCCTGTTTCTTCGAGTTGTCAAGGGCGATATTTTTTGACTAGTTTGAGTTATGGGGATTGGGGATTGTAGATTTTTTTTTCCATGCTATTTCACAACTGATATGTGGTTAGACATGAGGTTAATCTGCTCTTATCTAAATTTAGGTTGGGCAGATTGAACTTAGATGAAGCCATCAGTGAAACTAACGAGAGTTGTAGAGTCTTCTTTTCAAATATGATCGCTATGTTGTGGCTAGAAAAAATGTTCACTACATTTTTGCAGGATACTGCTGGAAAGAAAGTACCCCTTAGATGTATATATTTTATCCAAGGTAGTCCTATATTGCATTTGTAGGCTGTAGTGTAGCACGAGTTTGTGAATCCTGAAGGGACAAAAATGGGGAGGTAAGACTGTTTTTGCTGTTTTTTTTTTTTTTTAAATCAAAAACTGAATAACTGAAGCGGTGGCAAAGTTCTTGCTGTTCTGTAGAGGGTGATTTTGTAATGGTGCCAAGTGCTAACGATCTTTTACCGATATCGAAGAGTGATGGCGATGCTCTTTATCTAGTTGAAGAACTTACCCCAGCATGAGGATGTCACCGAGGAGCAGAAGCAGGTCCTGACCAGATGAATTACCCCCTTTTTTGGTTGCAGTTTTATGTCTCTTTATTTCAACTAACATTTTACTCGACAGGAAGTAAAACAATTTGAGATTAACTAGCCTAATGAAAAGGCTTTTTTTTTGGGGGGGGGGGGCACAGAGAAGAAAATTTGTGGTTGATTTTAGAGTTGGCTTGCATCATCCGTGATTAAAAGCAAGTTGCAAGTTAGTTTTTTTTTTCCCCCTGAAAGGAGAGGTTATTAATGATTGGTTGATCAGAGATCAGCAGCACTGCAGGGCACACACTCTTATTGAAACAGAATCTGGAATACATGCCAGTAAAGTAAGAGTCAGCTTTGGGGAAAATAGTCATTCTTTTACATAGATACTGGATTTACTAGTACAACCCAACGAAATTAAAGAAGTCATCAACATTTTGCAGGAGGATATTCCTGAATATATCGAGCTAATTGTATCATGTGCAGACTCGTTTACTTCCGGCACCACCTGCTTCAGCCTCTTTTGTCAAGAAATAATCAAAAAACGTATATATTCAGCGATTTTATAAGCCTCGTATGGTAGAGTTGTTCTTAGTTCATAAAATCAGAAGGCTGCCCACCCTGATGCGGTGGTCGATCCTGACGCAGCTGTTGACGGAAGGTTCCTCTGTACGTGTCAATTAACCAAAAAAAAAAATCATGAGGAAATTAATGGATTTACCCAAAAGGAAAACGTATCACGGCTCAGATTTACTCAAACATGTTATGAACTGTGGAATCCCCAAAAAATGCAGCAATCGTTGTTCACGGCGGGGAAAAAAAACTTTATGGATTTCTATCACATCGCACCACAATCAACACGAAACTTCAAACTCCCCCCCCCCCCAAAAAAAAAAACAAGTGACTAGGCAATGGATATAATATATATTATATCAAGGTACCTGTTCATTCTCCAATCAGTATGTTTCAGTCACATTGGAATCTATATTGATAATTAGGATATAAAACTATAGTTTAGTAAAATAAGGTGTCAAAATTTCTTGCATTTTTTTCAAGTAATCAACCGCCAGTGTCACTGTTCTTATTGTAAGTCTTTGCAGTAAGACGCCCTTATATTAGTAGAGAGTAAAAATAACAAAACAGTCAAGCCAAACAACAGCAATAACGATTATAATCCTACGTGGGGTCCGTTATATGGAAAATAGCCAAGGTAAAGTTATGTTAAATTAATTTAGCTACAGGAACTAGAAGCATGGATCCAGCAATCTTCTAAATTAAACTCATTTTCAATGATTCAAGTGAAATGACGTTGCTATCTGTGTCAAATAAACTAAAGATTAGGCTTTAATTTGCCATACACATACCAACATATCCACAAAAATTCCACGAAGAAGGAAACAACAAAAGGATGAGAAAAGCATCGTACCTTTAGTTGAGAAAGATCTGAGATAGAATCAGTAGAATTTTTCACACTTTCATTCGATCCTTTAATATCAGTACTGTGACTGGTAGATATCTTCCGGGCAGCAACAGGATCATTTGGAGGGGGAGGAAGGGGAGACCTGATTTTTCCTGCCCCAGATGGAGGGGGAGCAAGGCTCAATGCTTTGGGCTTCGCAGTTCCAGAATGCCCACCTATTAAACCAGCTGCCGAAAGCATGCCAGTTCCAGTAGATGGTTTAGGTTTCACATTAATCCGGATGGTTTCGCCTTCCTACAGGTATCAATGTGAGAGAGAGGGAAAAAAAAAAAAAAAAGAGGAAACGGATAAGTCGTAGGACTTAATCCCATTTGGAGAGACCAAATGGCATCGATTCTCAGAACACACCAGAGTAAAAAAGAATACAGTTTCCCATTTTTCAAGCATGTTTAGATGGGACTGGGAGGGGGAGCGTTGAAAGGAGATTCGTTCTCATGATCATCTGAATATATACAAGTCTCAATAGCCATGGCCCATACAATGCGTACACATATTCGTCTGAGCAACAAATAACAGAGCAGCTAAGAAATCACACGATCCAAGTGGAATGGATGGCTAAATTGATATCAACTAACCACTTATTAGTATCCAAAAAACTGACAAACATAACTGTATCACGCTTTAATTACTAAAATTCGGTAGGATAATCAAAGCACGTCCTTTTTTTCTTCGATAAGGAACATCCTATTTTTTATGATTATAAAATGCGCAAAAAACAAAGTAACAGTGAGACGTTCTTGTAGTATACATATACCTTCAATCTGTGATTGACGGCCGGATGAATATCAATATGAGATTCCTCAGACGCCTCGCCGGATTCTTTCTCATACTCTCTTCTCACATACTTGTCGTGATCCGACAATGCCACATTGAAGTCGAAAGCTTCATTTCGTTCCGCAAACCCTAAACCAATGAACGCGTGCTTACCCTGGCCGTCCTCGATCTTCAGGACGAAGTACCTGGACGAATCGAGGGTGGACTCGACCGAGTTCTCGCGCTGGCCAGGGTAGACGAAGCAAGCGGCGAATAGCTCCCCGGTGTTTGGATCCTCCAGTCGGATCTCGCACCGATCCTTGCACGATACGACCCTGAGCCGACCGGACCATATTTTATCGGATTGGAGCCATTCGCCGCACTTGTACCCACCGGATGTAGTTCGGGCCGGAATCTTGTACACAGAGACCTCGCGGACTACGAGGAGGGTGTGCTCGAATGCCTCCTCCTCGTCAAAAGACATGGTCGAGGAAGCGAAAGATTTCGAATTGAGGGAACAATGTGAAACGAACTTGGACAAGGTTTGAGTGGATTGATCAAATCTAATGATGAAGCAGGGAACCCTGGGGGAAGACGATAGGATTGTTTGTGATGAATGAAATGGAGTGAATTTCTGGCAATTTTGATGTCAAATAGAGCCGTGGCTTGCCGAGAGCTGTGTGAAGGTGAGACACAGGCATCAATTGGTAGATCACAGAGGCGTGGGCTTAAAGGCAGATTCAAAGGTTAGCCACAAAGCTAAATGAGCATTCAGCCAATCGCAAGGTCTTAACTCTTGGTTCAGCTTGTTACAGTTTTTGTTAGGGCTGCACGAAAAACTTAGCGTCGGTCTGATCTGATTTTAATATAATCTGAAATCGAACAAGACCGTACTGATCGAGTAGAATTAAAAAATTGATGTCGATCTTATTCAGCATTTCATTTTTTTTTCCATGAAAGATAATAATTTATTTTAATACAATAGATTAAAATTATTTATAATTATAAAAAATTTATTATGACAATAATTATAAATTTATAATAATTTTTAATAATAACAAAAAGTATTTTAATTACAATATAAATAATTTAAATTAAACAACTTTTAACAACATTAAACAACTTTTAATGTATTTAAAGTCTACTACACTAAGTTAACAATAAATTTTAACAAAAAGAGAGAATACTAAGGTTGGTTAATATTGTAATTTTGCTCAATCTTCATCATTTTATAAGTATAAAACACAAAATTATTAATTATTATTATAAATTAACTTGTTGTAGTAATTATTAATAAATTAATTATAATTATATTAAATACATTTATAGAATTAGGCCGGACTAAGTGGTTCAGATGTTCGGTTTCTTATTTAATCCAATTCAAAGAATGAGTTTGATTTTTTTAGTCTTAAAAGATCAATTTTTAATCTAAATCAAACATGATCAAGTTTGTTTTGGGTTGGACTGGATTAGATCGAACTGGAAGACTCTGTACAGCCTTAATTTTTGTTATTTGAGAACTTGTGCCAAGTGCCAACTCATTTTTTTTTCAAAAATATTAATTTCCTCATCCTTTTAATAATAATTATTTATAAAAATGTATATTATGTTATGAATATTATAAGGATAATGGATGTCTATCTTCATCACCTATTCATTTCTCCCATGAAACTTCCACCATCATGAGAGTTGATTACCCTTTATTTGCTTTTATCATTTGTGTAACCTTTGATATGTAAGACCATGTCGATAAATAGAGCATATAATTTGTCTTGAAGAATATAATAATCCATAAGAAATTCTCCCATTCTCTTGTCTCTATTTCTTCTCTCAATATCTTTATTTTCTAGTTTTTAATTTTATAACACATTATCAGCACGAGAGCTCTAGTAATCTACAGGTTTTGTAGCAAGGTTTTTCATTGCAAGGTAATTTTTATGTTCATATATGATTTGATCTATTTTCTAACCATTTGATCTTTTTAATCTTGTTTAATCTTGAATATCATCTAATTCTTATTACATTTTTATTATAATATTTATATGTTGAATTTTTTAAAACTTGAGTTTGTAGCTCTTGACGTTACTAGGAAAAATTATCTATCTGATACTAGATGCGAAAATCCATTTAGATGCCAATGGTCTTGGAGACACAATCAAGGATGGTAATCAAGCATCCAATCAAAATAAGGCCAGGGTCATGATCTTTCTTCGTCATCATTTATATGAAAGGTTAAAAATTGAGTATTTAATTATAAAAGACCCTTGTGTTCTTTGGAACAGTTTAAAAGAAAGGTATGACCATCAAAAAATTGTTATTCTTCTAAAAGCTCGTTATGATTGGATGCATTTACGTTTGCAAGATTTTAAATCTATGAGTGAATATAACTCTGCAATTTTTAGAATCAATTCTCAACTAAAATTATGTGGAGAAAAAGTCACTAATGATGATATATTAGAAAAAATATTTTTCACATTTCATGCATCCAACTTGCTCCTATAGCAGCAATATCATGAAAAGGATTTAAAAAAAATTCTGAATTGATTTATTGTCTTCTTATGGCTGAACAAAATAACAAGCTTTTGATGAAAAATTATGAATTTCGTCCAACTAATTCTACCTCATTCCCTGGAGTGAATGCAGTGCCAAATGAATTAGGTCGGGGCTATGATCGTGGTCATGGCCATAGCCATAGACAAGATTGTGACCGTGATCATGGCCACAGTTGTGGTAGTATATCTTTTCACCAGAAGTGGATAAATAATGAAGAGAAGCATAAGAAAGGAACAATTAGGGATAATAATAATTATAATAATATTGAAAATTTGTGCTGCCATTATGGTGGTAAAAGTCATTAGTCACGTACCTATCGTACTCCAAAACATTTGATTGATCTTTATCAAGAATCACTTAAAAGTAAAAGTAAAAACAAAGAGACAAAGATAGAAACACATTTTGCTTTTGAAGAAGGTGACTTTAATTATGGCGACATGGATGTTACTCATTTGGATATTGCTGATTTCTTTGCTGATCCTAATGGAAGAATTGATCACTTGATTAGGAATGGAAATGTTCAAAAATGAATTTCTCAGATATTGATGTTGTTAAATTTTATAGTTAAGTGTCATTTTAATTTTCTTGTATTGGAATAAAGAATTTACTTATAATTTTTTTAGAGAATTTACTTATGATGTTGTTTCCTAATGAATAAAGTTTTTGTATTCATGTTTTAATTTTATGTTTTATGTTTTTTTAATGAAGAATGAGTATTCATCTAATTGGTACCAACAACAATAATGAAATATGTGTCTCATAGATAGTGCAACAACTCATACAATACTCAAAAATAAAAAATATTTTTTTCTTTGGTAATGCAAAAAGCCAATGTTCAAATTATATCTAGAAGCATAAAGATGATTGATGGCTATGGAAAAGCTAATATATTGTTGCCTGGAGGAACTAAATTACAAATTAATGATGTATTTTATTCTGTTAAGTCTAGTAGAAATTTATTGAGTTTTAATGATATATACAAAAATGGATACAATATTGAGATAGTAAATGAAGAAAATAAAGAATATCTTATTATTATAAATTTAATTTCTGGTAAAAAGTGTACACTAGAAAAATTACCTACATTTTCCTTTGGCTTGTATTAGACATTTATTAATACAATTGAAATGCATGCTATTGTAAACCATCATGCGGACTATTCAAGTACTTTATGATTTTAATTGTTGCATTAACAAAATGGTCGCATGTTTGCTTATTATCTTCTAATAACTTGGTACTTACAAGATTGCTTGCTCAACTTATTAGATTAAGAGCACACTTTTCTGATTATCCTATTAAAAAAATATGTTTAGATAATGTTGGTGAATTTACTTCACAAGCCTTTAGTGAATATTGTATGTCTCTTGGAATTGATGTTAAATATCCTGTAGCACATGTTCATACACAAAACAAACTTGCAAAATCACTGATTAAATGCTTACAATTGATTGCACAACTATTACTTATGCGATTGAATCTCCCAATTTCTACTTGGGGACATGCAATTTTACACGCAGCATCATTAATTCGTATCAGGCTAACAAGTTATCTTAAGAGCTCCCTTTTGAAATTGGTTTTTAGTCAGGAATCTAATATTTCCCATCTAAAATTTTTGGATGTGCAGTATATGTTCCAATTGCTCCACCACAACGTACTAAAATGGATTCTCAAAGAATGATGGGAATATATGTTGGGTATGAATCTTTATCTATAATTAAATATTTAGAATTATCAACAGGAGATTTATTTATTGCTCAATTTACTGATTGTCATTTTGATGCATCAGTTTTCCCAACATTAGGGAGAGAAAATAAGTAGTTGGAAACGAAAGTTAGTTGGAATGAATTATCATCATCTCATCTTGATCCTCATACAAAGCAATGTGAACTAGAAGTTCAAAAGATAATTCATTTACAAAATTTAGCAAATCAATTGCCAGATGTATTTACTAACCCAAGAGAGTAACTAAATCATATATTCCAGCTGTTAATACTCTAATTAGAATTAATGTCTCGATTGGACAGCCTGTTATTACAAATGATTCTAAACCACGCACGAAACGTGGAAGACCCATTAGTTCCAAAGATAAAAATCCTCAAAAAAAAAGAGCTAGAAACACAGATGGTCAAATCAAGGATAATCAAGAAGAGTTAGTAACTCATGAAAAGTCACTTGAGACTGTTAATATTTCAATTCCAGAAGAAACTCAGGCACCTGAAATGTGTGAAAATAATGAGATCTCAATCAATTATATTATGAATGGAATACAATGGGATCAGAATGAAGTCATGTTGATGATATTTTTGCATATAATGTAGTGCTTGATGTAATAAATGATAATGAGGATCATGAACCAAAGTGCATTAAAGAATGCAAACAAAGAGAGGATTGGCCAAAATGAAAAGACGTAATTGAGGCAGAATTAAAATCACCTGAAAAGCGAAATGTTTTTGGATCTATAGTCCACACACTCGAAGGTGTTAAGCTGGTAGGATATACATGGGTTTTTGTGTGAAAAAGAAATAAAAATGGTGAAATTGTAAGATATAAGGCACGACTTGTAGCTTAAGGATTTACACAAAGGCCTGGAATTGACTTTATTGAAACATACTCACTAGTGATGAATGCAACTACTTTTCAATATTTAATTAGCCTGACAATAAGTAAAGGACTTGATTTGCATCTAATAGATGTTATTATAGCTTATTTGCATGGTTCACTCGATAGTAACATTTACATGAAACTCCTTGAAGGATTCAAATTGCCAGAAGCATACAATTCAAGTTCTCGAGAAAATTATTCAATCAAGTTGAATAAATCTTTATATGGATTGAAACAATCAGGGCGTATGTGGTCTAATCGACTTAGTGAATATTTGTTGAAAGAAGGTTATAAAAATGATTCAATTTGTCCTTGTATTTTCATGAAAAGATCTAGAAAAGAGTTTTCTATAATTGTTGTTTATGTTGATGACATAAATGTCATTGGAACACCTGAACAGCTTTCAAAAGCTATAAATTGCTTAAAGAAAGAATTTGAAATGAAAGATTTGGGAAGAAGAAAATTTTGCCTTGGATTGCAAATGGAATATATGAATAATGAAATTTTTCTATATCAAGAAACTTATATAAGAAAGGTCTTAAAATGATTTTATATGGATAGATCACATCCGTTATATACCCCAATGGTTGTAAGATCATTGAAGGTAGATAAAGATCCTTTTGGACCTTAAAAAGGTGATAAAAACTACTTGATCCAGAAGTACCATATCTTAGTGTAATTGGAGTATTAATGTATCTTGCTAGTCACATGCAACTTAATATCTCATTTGCTATTAACTTATTAGCGAGATATAATTCTTCACCAACATGAAGGCATTGGAACGGTGTTAAAAACATTTTTTGTTATCTTAGGGGTACTATGGATGTGGGATTATTTTATTCTAAAGCACCTAATGCTAACCTTATTGGTTATACATATGCTGGATTTTTGTTTGATCCTCATGTTGGTAGATCAAAAATAGGTTATTTGTTCATATATGGTGGTACAGCCATTTTATAGCGATCTATGAAACAGACAAAATCAGCCATATCATCTAATCATGCAGAAATTCTGGCTGTATATGAAGCAAGTCAAGAATGTGCGTAGTTAAAATCATTAATGCATCACATACGAGTTACTTATAGTCCATCTTTTAATAAAATGATCCCAGCGATCATATATGAAGATAATACTACTTGTATTATCCAATTGAAAGAATGATATATTAAAGGAGATAGAACAAAACATATTTCACCAATTTTTTTTCACTCACGACCTTCAAAAGAATGGTGAAATTAATATCCAGCAAATTCATTCTAAAGAAAATCTAGTTGATATGTTCATCAAGTCACTTCCTGCTAAAACATTTGAAAAACTTGTTCATGATATTGGACTTCACAGACTTAGAGATATCAATTGATGCTGTCAAGAGGGGGAGTTAATATGCGCTGTACTCTCTTTTCCTTGCTTAAGGTTTTTTTTTCCATTGGGTTTTCCTAGCAAGATTTTTAATGAGGCAGCATTAAATAGTGTATCAATGAATGATGTACTCTTTTCTTCTGCTAAGTTTTTTTTCCACAGGGTTTTTCTTAATTGAAGTTTTTAATGAGGCACATTCTTATATAATGGACATCCAAGGGGAGTGTTATGAATATTATAAGGATAGTGAATGTCCATCTTCATCACCTCTTCATCTTCTCCCACAAAACTCCCACCATCATGAGAGTTAATTGCTCTCCCATAAAACTCCCACCATCATAAGAGTTGATTACCCTTTATTTGCTTTTATCATTTATGTAACTTTTGATGTGTAAGACCATGCCTATAAATAAGGCATGTAATTTGTCTTGAATGATACAATAATCTATAAAAAAAATTTCTCATTCTTTTGTCTTTATTTATTCTCTCAATATCTTTATTTTCTAGTTGTTAATTTTATAACATATTATTTTTTATTTTTTATTGTCAGTTTTAATTTATAATAGGTAAGAAGGACATAAATTCACATACCAAAATTAATAAATATAGCAGATAAAATAAAAAAAACAAATTACAAATATTGAATTATTTATATTTTGGATTGAAGCTAGCAAGAAGAAAAGGCTTAGATTTGAGATCAAAGGATATTTGTCGATTCTATTCAACTATTACGGGCTACCCTGAAATTTGTTACGTGTGATTTTAATTATTGTGCAACATGTAGCATGTTTATATTGTGCCTATTTGGATATGAGTCACAATCGATTGTAGATAAAAAAAATTATGGTTTTGGTAAAAACTATCCAAACACTCACGTTTTTTCCATAAATTGATTATTTATACCAAAACCATGTTTTTATCGTAAGCTGGGGAGAGAAGCTTATCATATTCAACTTGCTTGTCAGAAATTTTTCCTGACAAACATACCATTCAGTGCAGCTAGTTTCATCAATCCTTTCATTATCTATGAGTTGTAGTTTTCAGTTGGTTTTATAAGAAAATTAAGCCACATCACTGAATTTAGGATTGAAAGAATTATACTGACAGTGCTTCCAATAATATTTTTTTTTCTTCAAGGAATTGCATAATTTTTTTGTTTCAAATTGATATGTTAACTTATTCATTAGCTTAATTTCTATCATGTGTTTTAATTTTCACATGTTATTTTTATTTTATGTCTTATGCTAAAATTAATTTTATTTGCAAAATAGAGTTCAAAAAATTTAACAACATTATAAATAATTTTATCAATATTTACATTTTAATAAGTAATTTCTTTTATGGTAATATATATATTTAAAATTAAGTTTGACAAAATCACCCAAATACTTTTAATTTAATGAAAATCAACTTTAAAGAATAATATCCAAATATGATCGTGTTATAACATAATTAGTTATAACAAAAATTAATTATTTTAATTAATTTTTTATAATCAATTATACCTAAAAAAATACGCCCATTGATTTGTGTGGCTGATTGCATGCATATTTTAGTTCATCAAAGTTCTCATAATTTTTGTCCTTGGTCCAAAAATTGGTTTCATAATTTTTGGATTGGCAGCGATAATTAGATCCCGAATCTTATACTCGATGCTATAAAATTTGAGACTGGGATTGAGATTTGAGATCAGCTGGACTAGTTACATATTTCATTTGCAATTACAATGTGCATCCTATACTTCCATGGAATGAGTAGACTATAGGCTCTTTTGTTTTTCTTTTAACAAAAAAATTCAGCCAAAAGCATGGGCGCTAAAAACTGGAAAGCTTCCACAACAATGAGTATCACGAACAAGAGGTGTTTATGAAATTTCATCCAGTGTGCCATGTCAACTTGTGGCTCATTTGTAAAGTCTCTTGCCATTATCTGTGAAAGTCACGAGCTTGAATCGGCAAGCCGGGAAATTACATCCAGCGTTAAAATTGGCTAAAAATGAACTAGTAGATACTTGATAGATATTAGATAAGCGGATAACCAATTTTCTTTTTAAAAAATAAATAACAAACGTGTCTTTATTTAATCTATGGTTGATTTTTCCTTGATATTAGATATATTTGATAATTCATTAATGGTTATGATTAATTACAAAAACTTATATCCATTTAGTTGAACAGCTAACATAGCATATTTGATTATTATAGTAATACTTTATAATTATATAGTTATTTAAATTGTTATTGTATAATTTTAAAATTCAATTCGTTCTTGTATCATTTTTATATTTTTTTCACGCATTTATTAAATAAAAAAGAACCATGGGCACTAATGTTTTAAAGTACATTGACTTTTCAAACAATAATAGTGACTACTCTTGCTTTCTTATAACTTATAAACAATGTAATTTGATGTAAATATTGCAGAAAATATTTTTCATATATTTACTTCATTACTCGATGCGAACAATAAGTCACATTATTTGATTGTTTTTTCATATTTTATATTAATTATATTTTGGGCCAAATATTGGTTGCTCCTTCCCTAAGTATTTTTTAAATAATTGAGTGTTAAAAAATGTAAAGCATTTTAATTTTTTTAAAATATAATCATTATTTTTTAAAAAAATACTAATATTGAATAAATTACTTTATATTTTTTAAGGTGAAACACTATATTAAATAGAGATAAATATAAGAAAATAGAATTAGTTTAAAAATAAATAATTATTTTATTAAGATTAAAATTTAATTAAAAATGTTTTATATTTTTTAATAGAAGAGTCTATACCCAACAAATGTTAGTTATACAATTACTATGATGATGAGTTGTGACTGTCACATTATACACTCCCTCTGTTTAAAAATATTAAATATTTTTAAGGAGTTAGATATTAAAAAATGTAAGGTATTTTTAGTCTTTTGAGGTATAATTATTATCTGTTTTTTAAAAATATCCCTATTGATAATGACTTTATATTTATTATAAAATATTTAATAAAATAAATATAAAATATGGCATTAGTTGAAAAGTAAATAATTATTTTATTGGGAGGTGAGATTTAGTTAAAAATGCCTTATATTTTTTAATTGAATGGAGCGCTTTTAAACGTGCACGGTAATTAAATGGCAACTCAGGGACATTTTGGGAATTGGAATTTAGTGCGGAGACTTGAGTCGTTTCCTCCCCCTTGTCTAGTATCTCGCCTAGTTCTCAAGTTCTATGACCCTCAGGACACAAACCCGAACTATATCCCAGTGTAAGTCGTCGCCATCGAAGAAGTGCAAGCGCTGAGTTACTAGGCCCGCAATATCATGTTTCATATACGTATGATTTGACCCCCTTCTTCACAATTAAACCTTAACTGATCCACATGCAAATTACTGATGAAGCCGTTCCTATGCTCATATGCTGATAATTGAAATTATCTGTTATTGGTGCAGGAATGGCCAGAATCCTAGCTGTATTTCTGGCGTTGCTTCTGGCTATTTCGATCTGTAAAGCGGCGGTGATTTACGAGCCGATCTCGGATTCTCATCGAACTGTGGCCGTAGAGCTCTTCGCGCCTATTAATGGATCCTATCCCAGGTGAACTAAACCCTAGTTAAACCTTTTTAATCTCAGGATGCTAATATCCGTCCTCCAGCTTCCCTTGGAGAACGGAGGATTGGTGAGAGAGTCTTGTGCCGCGAACTGTTCTCGACGCCAATTACATTTTGAAAGCACAAAAAAAAAAATGATTACTTTTTGGCGATTCCAATATTTTTCTGATGTATCGAGATTGACGTACATTTGGTCAAAAAAAAAAAAAGATTGACGCCAAATCTTATTTGTTTTTCTCTGATAGTTTGGAGGGACAATACTTAGGCGCCGTATATCATCAGTTAATCTCTTTGGTTTGTATCGCTTTGATAGGCAACTAATTATAATCTTGCATTATCACTTATCAGTTTAGAAGATACATATGAGGCCTTGAGCATTTATGAGATTCTTGCAATAGAAAAGAAGCCTGATGTGAGCACAACTGCTTGTCAAAAAGTAATGGAGATTCTTGGGTCATCATCTCCTCCAAAGGATGTGTTCTATGCCTTAAAAGTTAATGGAAAATTGAAATGCAAGGTCGATGAGAAGGTTCTCAAGGTACCTGCATGCCATGCCCATTATTTCGTTTGTTGCAGCTTAAATGTTGTTGCCTGTGAAACTTTCATCGTTGTGTTTGAATCTCAAAATTGACGTTGGCATTTGTTTTACTTGTTAAGAATATTGCTTCAAGACTGCAAGCCACTGTCAGTGATGCAAGTACGTTGTTCGACATATACTACTCAATAGGAAGTCTGGTTCTTATAAAGGTAATTCTTGGGATTTTATTTAATTGTGCAAGTGAGTATTTTTTTTTTTCTTCCCTTCAATGTTCTTTAGACATTTTAGCTATTATTACAGAGATATCTCTCTTCTGAGACTTTTTTTCAGTTCTGTTAATGTCCTCCCTTCCCCCAAAGAATTCAGTACTGTTGCTGCCACAAAGCAATGTAATATATGTTTCTATAATTGCTTCTGATCTCCCAGTGTTGTTTGCAGGATCAGACTCCTAATGTTGATGTGCTTCTTGCTGATGGTGATGGGACATTTCAATCAATCAAGGTTTTTTTTATCATATTTTTCTTTAAGTTTCTATATATGTTTGCATTAGGATATAGAACCACAACCCGTTCATATCATTTTCTTTTGCTGCAATCACAATTCAAAACCTAATGTGGAAACCTGAGTTAAGAGTTAATGTCATGCATTATTGGCAGGCGCTAAGCCAGAGTGATGGAAGATGGCGCTACAGCCCTGATACCCTGAGTCTAGTACTTATGCTGCCGGTAATTATATGTGTTAATATTTCTCTCTCTGTGTCTTTGTCAAGCTAGGGCTAGGCTAGCTTGAGCCATTGGATCCCAATGGTATTTGTGATATATAATCCATACTCATAATTAGTAACTTGTTTTTACATGCATGTTGCAGGATTAGCACTTGAAGCATTTGCTGGGGTGATCTCACTAGCATCTTCTGAAATTGATCGGTCTGGGGTAAAGTTTGGGATCTTTAAAATGTGCAATTTTAAAAAAATGACATAGGGTAGTTGCATATATTGTGCTGAAATTTATTTGATGAAGCTTACAGGCAGTGCTAGCAAGTTAAATTTGAACAGCATTGATGCTTGACTATTTTGATGATAATCTTAAATCTAGAAAGTCATTGTAGTTAGTTAGTTAAGCTTTTTGAGTTTTGATTAATAATAATTTTCCTTAGAATATTTTAAGTGAACTGTTCAGACACCAACAAACTGTGAACTGAATATGACTTTCATCATCATCTGATGGGCCAAAGCGAATTGATCCAAACCAAAGAGTGGCAAGGTTAAAGAAGCCTTCCTCAAGGGGCTTAAAGTGAAATAGTGAATCTCTTCTGATATTTAATAACACTGTGTACATGAGCATGAGAGATAGAAGGGGAAGAGGAGTGAGAGAGCAGGCTTGCCCGTGAAAATGCTGCTGTAGACATGACAATTAGAGAGTAATATTCCTGTAATTTGATTGATGCCATGCCAATGCTGCTGCTTCTCTCTGTTGTATCGTGCAATCATATCTTTATGGGCGCTTTTATTGGTATCTTACATTAGTTCCATATTGGCAGATTGATATGGTGAAAAATGATATATTGAAGCTTTTTTGACAGCATTGAGAAATATGGTATGTTTATCTAATTCCTCATTCAATGTTTTTTTTTTAAATTATACATTAATTTAGAAATCTATATTATGGATGTAGTGGCAATGAAGTCCTTTTCTAATCTTATGATTTTGTATTGGATAGGCTCTATTGCTCATAACGTTAGTGCATTCTAAGCTTCATTAGGTTTGGTGTTCATGTTGACCTTGCGTTGTACTTTTCCTTTTTTTAATGTTATTTAACTATGATTATAGACATATCCTAATATGTTGTAAAATTATGGCTTTTCTTTGGGATTTCTATTTTCTTGACCTCCATTCTCTGTTTTTCTGCAACGGGACCTTGTTATTGGTGGTCAAATTATGTTTTAATGAACTAAGTAGGCTGGTGGCTGAAGGAAGTAAATGGACCTCTAAAATTCTCGTATCAAAAGGCTTTTTGTTTCTTGTGTACATGAACTTCTAATTCTCTTGTAGGGTTGAGTATGAGTGAAATTACTGCTGCGTTCGATATCAAGTGCCTTAATGTAGCTAGAAGATACTTGTAGATTGTTAACATTCCTAGTTCTAGCCCCTCTTCCTCCTAACTTCTAATATTTTTATCACTTTTTTATCGTGGGGACTGGGGATAAAGCTATTTGGTATTTGGTGCTACCTGATAATCTAGACTTGAGCAATAATTGTCACTTTTCTCCATTTGTAGTCATTGCATTTTCTTGTCCTGCTGCTAAGCTTTATGCATAATTACAGTGGTCTTAGATGAGCATGTTGTCTATTTTCAGATGATGGGACCTTTTACTTTGATGAGAAAATTGTTGGTGGACGTGAGTATCAAGGTTCTCTTTCCACGACTGCTTCGGTTGTGCGGGGGCTTACAGCATTTTCTGACATAACTTCTGAAAAATTGAATGTGCGTGGACTGTGTGGGATTACTTTTTTTCTTAGTCTTTGAAAGATGTTCTATTAATGCTTTGGTTTTTTATATTTCCAGCTTCCAGCAGATAAATATGGGTTTGGCAAAATTCTTCCTGGGCATTGGAATCCCAGGAGATGCAAAGGATTTCTTCAATCAAATAGAATCATTAGCTTTTTTAGAGAATAGCAGGTGAGTACCCTTTTAAAATCAATTGCATAGTTACAGTTTAATGGTATTATATTTATATTCTTCTTCTCTGATTGATTAGCCTCTTCATTATAATTGAAAAATGCATATAAACTGAATCTCTTATGGTGTAACTGTAGGGTTGCCACCCCATTGATACTGTCTCTTCCTGACACTGTTTTTTCATTAACCAATGAAGACTTGCTTAAGGTATGCAACTGAGTTAGGATTTTTAAACTGTTGGTTTTATATCACTGAAGTTACAAAAGTTAGGTAGCTCTTAGAATTTGGGATTTAATGAGTTTCTGAATGCCATGATTAAGGCAAGCATTTAGGTGTCATGCCCCATGCCTGATGACGTTGGAAAATATTTTTTATTTATTCTGGGCCTCAGTCACCTCATATGCTTGCCCTTCTGCTTTTCCCCCATCATTATCATTACATTTTCCCTCAGCCAGTCACTTGCATTTCTGTTTGGGCTCTTGACAACTTTAATCTTAGATTTGCGGCTGTGCAGTGTTGATTCTTGTCATTTTCTGTTGACAAAATTTGACAAACACATTTCAAAATTAATCAGGTTAAGGTGAATACAGTGCTTGGTTCAGCTGCACCACCTTTAACGGTAAACTTGTTCGAGCATTCAGATCTGGTGCTGAAGATTCATCTATTATTGAGAGTAAGGTGAGCAATGCCTTATTTCCAGGAGCAGGGTGTGAGATTTTTCCCTCTCTCTCAGAAAACTTAGTTACCTCTTTGAAGGATCTCACTTTCCATTTTGTGATTACCCTGTACCTTTGCATGATATAGGAGCTCCAGTATGACTCACAAGTGGACTTCATGTCTTCAGTTTTCTCTCAAAGCATGTGGATTTGGGAACTTATATATTTGTTTTTGAGGTATTCCTTCTTGTTTAATTTACTTATTTGTTTTCCTTTCAGTTGCATCAGGGCATATTTATTGTATTTAAAACCTATTTTGTAGATGGTGCTTCATGGATCTCATAATGATAAAATATATGCCACTGGAGGCCAAATTCACGTGCCAGTATATGTCACTGGAATCAATAAAGTTGGCAATGCAGAAATTGCTGTTCTCGACAGTGATTTGGGAAGTGTTGAAACCAGAAAAACGTATGTTTCAAGTTATGTTTAAAAATTATGAGCCGTTATATCCGTGGCAGTACTGATTTCTGATAAGTGATAAGTAAAGTAAAACAATTTCTCATCATTCTATTTCATGTTTGAAGTTTGAATGATACATATGAAGTGCTATTTTGTATTTGAGTGGCTTTTTGGGTTTCAATTGGCTTTTTACATCCTGCTTTTTCCTATCCAGGTTGGATTTGTCTAGAAATAATGTTGTTTCACTCTCAGCTAACCACCTGCAGAAGTTGCGTTTGTCATTTCAATTGACAATGCCTAATGGTCGTGCTTTTAAGCCACATCAGGTTAGTAATTAACATTAAACCTTCTGAATGAATTATTTTCACCACTTATTTTATTGAGGATTTTGTTGTTCTGCAGGCATTTCTTAAGTTGAGACATGAGACTAAGGTTGAACACATCTTTGTGGTTGGGAATACTGGCCAGAAGTTTGAGATCATTCTTGTTAAGTTTCTCTGTCACATGTTTTATTATTGTCTTGGCTTGGAGTTCTCTTGAGTACTGTTTTTTTTCATTTGTTACATCCTGTAGTAACTAGCTATTACACATAAGCAGAATTCGTATATTTGTCCATAAAGGTCAGTTTATATTCATCTACTTTATAGTTTTTGTTTTCCTCACATTTTTTTTTAATTCTGACTTGTAGGATTTTCTTGGCTTGGTGGAAAAATTCTTTTATCTCTCAGGCAGATATGACATTGAGCTGACTGTTGGTGATGCTGCCATGGTGTCTGGCCCTACAAGCTTTCTTTTAATTTCCCTCCTTCACTTTTATACTGACCGTCTGAGCTTTTATTTTATTATCTTTTTTTTTTTCAGGAGAACTCTTTCTTGCAGCCTCTGGGCCATGTTGATTTAGATCTTCCAGATGCACCTGAAAAGGGAGCTCGCCCTCCTGCTCCACCTGTTGATCCTTATTCAAGATATGGACCCAAAGAAGAGATAACCCACTTATTCAGGGCTCCTGAAAAGCGACCACCGCAGAATCTCTCGCTAGCTTTCTTGATTTTGACCCTTTTGCCACTTATTGGTTTTTTGGTTGGTGTGAGTCCTATAATCCTCAATAATCTCCATGTGCGTGTTTGGGATAATTGGAACAAAATATGATGGCTGGTAGATTCAAGTTATTTGAAATCTTTGATGAAAGTAAAATAACCTTGGTCTCAGTTAGTGATCTTGACATCATTTTTATCTAACTACTCGGCTAATGTTCTTCATATTTTGAGTACTCTTTTGCTACTTATGATTGTGAAGCGTAGGGATTGTTCAATGTTGATGAAACATTCCCAATTACTTGCATATATTTTTTGTACCTGCTTTTTATCGTGGTTCACATTCCTCCTGTGGGGTAGGTGGTAACAGTATTCATTCTGTCTGATATCATTTACAGCTTTTACGATTAGGAGTGAACCTGAAGAACTTCCCTGCTTCATCAGTAAATGCTCTCTATGCTGCTCTGTTCCATCTTGGCATTGCTGCAGTTCTGTTGCTTTATACACTTTTCTGGTTGAAGGTAGGTCACTTTTCATATTAATCCTGAACAGAGCAGTTGAGCATTTTTCTGTCAGTTCTACTTGGTGTTTTTGAAGTATTTTGTATCAGAGGTGGTTAATTCCTGATGAGAAGGGTAATTTTTAGTGTCAGAGGTGGTTAATTCCTGATGAGAAGGGTAATTTTTAGTGTATGTCATGGTTAACTAGTAGGCTAATGACATTAATCTATGTCATCTATCGTATATGATGCATATATTGGTGGAATGTTTGTTTATTTTGTGGTTCCATTTTTCTTCTGACAGGGCAATTAAGTTGAAAATCTTCCCAATTTTCCTAGAAGTTTCTGTTTATTGACTACACGTGTGTTTTTGTGCAGCTGGACCTGTTCACCACACTCAAAACACTAAGTCTTTTAGGAGTATTTTTGCTGTTTGTGGGACACAGAAGTCTTTCCTATCTCGCTTCTACATCGGCCAAGTTGAAGTCTGCATGAGTAAACCGATGAATCTCCCTATATATATTACAAGAGACGACAATAGAAAGAGTTACTTCTTGAAGGGAAATTGGTGCTAATCCAGTTTTGTAGGACCTTTCTTGGATCAGCTCATGGCGAGTGAAGATAGTTGAGTTGTATTGAAAGAGAAAAGTTCATCTCGTTGATCTCTGCTATTCCCCTTTGAAAAACCTATGATGGTCCAACCAATGTTTTAGCCTTCGTTCTACCTGCCCTTGACCTTATTTATGGTAAGCATAGCCTTTTTTAACATTATGCTTTCGAGTTATTGACCATTTTTTTTAAGAAAAAGGTAACATTATGCTTTCTAGTCAGCAAAATATTTCCTTTAGCTACCTTAGCCTCCCTGTTCCAAAATGGCACTTCTGCATTTGATAGGATACATATATTATGCGTGCACCTGTGTTGTGGTGTCATTTACTTGGTATGATGATCCACAATTCCAAAGAAAAAGAAAAGGACGAACTAGAATGAGGACTGTAAATAGCCGTAAACTGGGCTGTTACTTGAAATCTTGAATTCATGTGATGTGCTAAATCAGGCAATTTCAAGATGTTCAAATAATTTGAGGTTGTTTTTCTTTCCAACAAACGAGACGTCCGCCCTGCAAAGGTTATTTATATTGCGGGATAAGCAGTCCTCGTTTCTTGATAGTCTGTTTTAGAAAATTAATTCAGGAAAAAATTTTCTACTCCGCGACTCGTAACTTGATATTTATGTGAAAATATTTGTTTTGGCAAAACACAATTTTATTAATCATTGAAAAAATGGACTCTACACACTAATAATCAAAGCAAAAAAAAAAAAAAAAAAAATTTTAAGTTCTGATATTTTGTTCATGTTTTGTTATTGATTTTCGTTTTTTTTTTGGGTGTTTTAAGTCTTTATATTTTTGTTTTTGAATGTTTTAGTTCCTTTTATGAATAAAGTGAAGAGATTTAAATTATTAAAAAAAAATAAGGATTAATGACAAAACACAAAGTGTATTGAGCCAAAGTTATGTTTGTCCCCAAAAAAAAAAAAATCACTCAAGATCTTGTACAGAAAGAACTAAACACAAACACAAACCAAAAGAACAAGAATAAGTTATGCCAGTTGAAACAAACAGCAAAAGAAAATTAGAGAATAGTAATAAAAAACAATATTAAACAAAAACAGTCATCAGCTTTGCTGCAACAACGCATTAACCAACGCCACACCTTTCAGTCTCCAACCTGCCTTCCTTTAACAAAAAGTGGGAAAAAGGGTTTCAAATCATTGGTCAAATATTAATCAAAGGGCCCGTTGGTGAGATAACTTATGCAAAAGGGACGACCTCTTTCTACAAGATACACTGCTCAATCAACTACTTCAATACCCTTTCTAGATGAAAGATTAATAACAAAACCAAACATTTAGGTAAAGAATCTAAAACTTCCTTCATCTCCCACTTGCCTCTCCATTCAGCCCCTGTTATTAATTTCTTCTTATAGCGCCAGAAAAAAATCTGCACAATCAGGCTTTGTATCAACAGCTTCAACATTTTGCTCGTTTAGGATTGCAATAACTTTTTTAATCGCCAATACTTAAACCACAAATGGAGAATCAGCTTGCACCATCTCTCAATCCCCAAAGCATTTATCCTTTTATGTTCCTGCAAATCAACCAATAGTTGTTAGTGATTAAATCATAAGATTATTCACAATTCACCTTAACCCTCCCTCTCCTCGGACCCACCCAATTCATCACAATTCATACTGTACCGAGAGACGCAATCGTTTCAATGATCAATGCAGTAGCCCATAGTGCAGTGCCCTTTATTACGACTACAATGTTGTTTGATTACACTCAGTTAAATTAATCAGTACCTTAGGGAAGCAAAATCCAGACAATGTTGTTGTAACGCAAACAATGTTGATACACAATCTTTTTTTGTTGTTGCCATTCTTGATTTGAAACTCAACATCCAGACTGAATCGACCTCGGAATGGTTATTTAGTACATTTATCACACCATACAACGAATATTCCCCTCAATAAATGGGACCCGCCAATCTTATCCCCAGCTCTTTCAACGATGTAAATTTGCGGATTAAAGCACTTAGTTTGTGCATATCCGACAAAACTGTGTTCTCTTTGAACAACTTGGTTTTCTTTAGGAAACTAATTCTTTTCTTGCTATTAGATTTATCTCAATTTGTCATGTATGTATATAACTTATCATCCTAAAAGTCATTATTTTCGTATCATTATCAGTTTTCTATTTATGATTCAACGTTATTGATTGGAGATCTCTGAAGCATGAGTTGCGACTTTCGATACAATATCTCAATAAATTAGAATATTAGTCCTAAGTTGACTCCACAGCTGTCTCTTAGTGATCTGGAATTATTTTTTTATACAACTCTCCTATCTAGTTACCGAGTAAATTTGAAAAAAAAATTGACAATGTAATCTTTTATTTTATTATTATTGTAGATGCTATGGTTTTATTGAAAGCAACCATGTTCAAGGCAAGACAGATACTAAATGTAGGTATATTGCTTATAATATTAATTCACCACATTATGAGAAATTAGTTTATCTCATTAAACCCAACTCCCATTGTAATGCAATCTTTTTTTTTTTAATTCACAAAGCTTTTAAATTTTTGGGATATATATGTCATATAACTACACTTGTTTAGTTTAGGGGCAGTGATTTAGGTTAAGCTCAACAAGCTAGCCTAAATGTTTTTAAAAAGGCTAGGACTAAGTTTAATAAACTAATAATTTTTAATACTAGTCCTAATAGAAATGAAATCCTAATTGGGTTTGGGCTTAACCTTGACCTGAATAACCAAATAAAAAATTATATTTTAGAAAGCATATAAAATATAATAAATATTAATTATTTTTTTAATTTTTAGGTTATTTTATATTAAAATACTATATATTTAAGTGTATTACGATAGATACTTTTTAAGAAATTAAAAAATATTCATGTTGTTATGTTTTTTATTTTTT